>NC_000074.6:101945247-102245247 GCF_000001635.26 Mus musculus
CAGGCTGATAATGGGATATAAAGAGGATAAATAAATTAATGAAAACAAGAGAAGTGTCTTATCTAATGCCAGCTTTCTCTGAGGTAATTCTTAGATGCCATATCTTACTCATTGCTGCTTAACATGGCAATATCCACTGTCACTAAAAACTCTGTCAGGTGAAGAAACATAACAAGCTGGATACATTGTAATTGACTACTATAGTGTGGGCATCAGAGGGATCTGCAGACAGAGCTTGATTTATGGCTCAGTGTTGTCTTTAATAGTAGGATTAATTTGATGTCTACTACAAGAACACACTGAGATGAGAATTTATATGAAAAGCATTCAAGTAAAGGCCAATAGGAAAGTGTGAGAGTCAGAGAAGTATAAATAAAGAAATGATGCACCTATAAACACATTAGAGTTGAAAAAAATGAAGCACACTCTCATTGAGAAAACTCTGAGAGAAAAACTTAAAGTGCATTTATTTGTATACATGAGGTAGGGAAGCAAGAGTGCTTGTGCCACTCTGCATATGTGGAGGTCAGAGGACAACTAAAAGTATCTATTCTCTCTTTTCTATATGTGGGTGCAAAGGATTGAACTCGGGTAGTCAGACTTGGTGAAAACCACCTTTATCTCACCTTCCCTGGGAGAAGAAATGCAATGTATGAACTGGTTCCATTACAGAGGAAATGAAGGTAGGCGTTCTCTGAATATATTTCTTCATCCAGGTGTGGGTTAAATCTTGAGACAACTACCACTCTGATCTAGTCCAAGGAACAAATGAAAAATAAAAGCCAAGTAGGAATTTGCAATGGAATTTGATTGACATTGGAACTCAAATGACATTGGATTATTAGATAGGTGTGGGTGATAATCCTGCTATAATAAAGAGGTGACAAAGCTTAACCTCTCTCTTTTTGAATGAGAGTATCAATAACTCTTTCACTATGCACTTTCTGAAGGTCAGATGGAATAGCACAAGTTAAATATTTCACATATAGTGATATGTGATAGTATCACTGATAGTAGTGGGCATTCAATGGAGACCATTGCTTCCATTCCCTTATACTTCATAATTGAAAAATGAATTTAAATATATACAAAACCCCTCTATAATAAACCCAAGGCCATCAATTCTTACAGTTATATGATAAAGGGTTTTGGAATTTAGTATTTATGATATGTTTATGTAATGAAACAATTGCTGAAATTTGGGGGACAGGGGGTGCTTATGGATAACTTATGACTCCAGATTTAAATCATGAACTAGTATTAACTCTTGGGAAGACAAAGATTTGAAAGAAGGAGTAAATACATAAATGAATTGCAAAGCATCTTGCCAATATAATTTTAAGACCCCTGGAATAGATGTAAAAGTAATATCGTGCCTTCTCATGACTCTGATTAAGTATGATGCATTGAAAAAGTTGTTCAGTTTAGTTGACAAGGCAAATGCAAGATCAAAAGAAGAGGAAAGGTGTCTGACATGAGGACATCTTCAATAACTCTCCAGGACATCTAAATCCAGGAACTTGCCCTGAAATTTTATACGTGTTTCATATATCATACACCACTATACAAGAGTCTATATGCCTGTAATCTCTACAGTTGGATTTTATGCAAAAGTAGAATCCTTTTTATAAAAATGGGGGTGGTATAATATAGTATTTGTATTTCTGACAAAGAAGTAAAATGAACAGGAGAAAGATACTCTATTATAAAATAAATTGAAAGTTGACAAAAATATCTTGTTGCTAAATTGTTGAAATTACATGTTCTTTTAAGACACTTCCAGATACAAACAAATGTTTTGCTCCTTCTGTTGAAAACCAATCCGTATTTTATAGTATTTGTTGCATCATGCATTACAGATAAGTCATTTGTTAGAGTTAAGATAAATTTTCTATAGTCTAATATATGGCAAGTGACCTAGTTTGTGTATGTGATCAACAGTGATCAAACACTATCTAGAGATAAAACTTTCTAGATTATATGCACAAATTATCAGAAACAGAACCTATACATCTATTTATTTAAAATATTAATGTTTTGTATATGACCTCTGTTTAAAACCACAGAAAACATTCGTACAAGTCTAAACTGTATTACATTAAATATTTTACTGTGGAGTCCTTATACACAATTAAACATAAAACACATTCTAATCAGAAAAATATTGCTTCAAATGTTTACTGGAAAACATTATAAATTTCTGGTAATGAATAAAATAATTTGTAGGTGACATGAATGGAGTCAAATGGGCACTTGGAGAAAACAAGCCTTCAGAGTCACAGGTCTTGCACTTGAGACTTAATTCTGCAACATAGGATCATGTGACTTCACTCAAGACATTTAACTTCTATAATATGAATAAGGATTGTTATAAATTTCTTTTATTGTTAAGTGTAATTTCAAGGCACAATTTTAAAATCTTCATTACTTCCCAAGTAATATATATATATATATATATATATATATATATATATATATATATATGAGACGAATTGTTTGACCACAGTATATCTTCTAATCTATAGTACTATGTTGATCTTTGAAAACATAAGCAAAGTAAGATGAAAGTCCAGAGAGTTTCTTTGTTATAACTGCAGACTTGAACAGATGCAGCCTGATGCTGTTAGAACAAAGGGAGGAGCAGAGTATGTGACAACTCTCTGAAAAACAGTCATTATAATTTGCTTGTTCATGCCTCAGGCATTTCTACACAGGATGTACTTCATCATGTCACCATGGTTGAAACTGGGGTGGATTAGATTAAATATTTGGTTGCAAAATAATAAACAAAGCATAAAACTTAACATAATGTCTATTGCTTCCATTAGTAAGGCTGAAGTGCACTATCACATATAAAATGCCTTAGAATGTAAATTATGTCATGTTCTGACCAAGAGAAAAAATTAGAAAGAGAAACTGCCATGTCTAGGTGAGTTTTCTGCTGTGAAAGTACAGCATATATAGCTGACTCTGAGTTGGTGAAACTGGGCAGTTTGTCATTGGAAAATCGATCTTACTGGAGACTGTGAAAAGGGGTTTGAGCTATAATTGCTATGTAGTGGGTGTTTATCCATAGTAGATGTAAACCTCTTTTTCCCAATTACCTTTATTTTACTTCCTTCAAAACTTTATTCTCCAGGTGGCCATCTTCTCAGGTAATTGTCCCAGAAACAAGTAATTAAATATATCTAGCAGTAGACAGTAAATACACTCAAGTTGTACCACCTTGCAGGAGTTCCTATTCAGCCAAGCAGTGGTGGGCTAATGGAAACACTTGAAAGCTAAGTGGTGTGACTTCAGCTACAATAATTACCATGTTTGACAATCAGAATTAATAAATAATCAAAGCAAGTTCAACTTCAATTATCATTACAAATGTTTGTATTTAGTTAAAAAAAAAACAATTGACATACAATTAATGTGTTTGGATCTGCCTGTGTTTAGACATTAATCAGATATCTTTAAACATTACTGGAGTTATTCATTTAGGATAAGCATATGCATAAACATACTTTAATGACTCTACAATATCATTCATTTTTATAATATTTGTAAGAACTGTGGCCGTGGAATCTGTTCATTCATTTGTTCTCTAGCATACACTGAATAATTTTTTGAGATAATGTATTTGCATCATTTCTTGCTTCCCTTATTCCCTTTAAGCCCTGCCATGTACACTTCATTTCTCTCTTTAAAATTCATGGAATCTTTTTCATTGCTTGTGGTATGCATATATGTATACACATATATTCTCCTGAATATATGCTACTTAGTCTATACAATATTACTTCCATTCATGTTTTCAGGGCTGATCATTTTTTATTGAAGAATAAGTCAATATGCTCTTTCCTGGGAAAGACTATTTCAATCACTCTTGCCATTCATTAGTTTCTGGTAGCTCTTTGCCTAGAGGTGAGGCTTTGGTGTTGTCCCCTGTCTGCTTTGGCATGTCTCTTGTTGTTCTTGTTTATGTCATAATTAGGCAGTCATGTTGGGAATGCTATAGATACAGCTTCTGACATTATTGGGAGTTATATGCTCACTGAAAGCTTCCTGATTCTCTGGCTCTTATGGTTCTTTCACGTCCTCTGCAACAATACCTCAGCCTTAGGTAAGGCAGTTGATATGCAGACATATCTATAGGAACTAGGCACCACAACGTTGCCTTTGGATTGCTTGCAGTTTTCTGCAATGATATAGGCCTGTTGCAAAGAGATGTTTCCTAAATGAGTTTAGCCTTTTTTGCCAAATAATTCCTGCCTGCTTTAGATTACTTATATAGAATGCTAAATTGAAGAGCTTTAGGGGGTCTTACTTAGCAAAACCTTCCCAGAAGCTTTAATTATTTTATTAGTTCTTGTCACATTGTATTATGGTATATGTTCATATGTTAACAGTTTTATGTAGATAATATGTATTCAAATTCAATTCTAATGTTTTTTTTTTTATTTTGGTGTGTCCAGTTTATTACATGATTCTCAGGAAAACAGCATCAGCAGAGCCTATGAAAGCAAATAGAGTATCTCTAAGTTATTTGTTACTAAACTGGCCCCTTTGAAGCATATATTAACTCATGCAAAACGTTCTAATTCCATATTATACAAATATCTCATAAGAATCATGAGTTAGAAGAAAGCATTCAACACAGTAATATTAGGTATATCACCTATATGACAGGGCAGGGTCCATACTCAAGAGTGGTTGTGAAACAAACCTGATTTCATCCCTCTCCCCCTCCCCCTCCTTCCCCTCCCTCCCCCTACCTCTCCTCATCTCCCCCTCTCCCTCTTCCCCTCTCTCTCTCCCTCTTCCTCTCCTTCTTCTCCTTCCACTGTGTGTGAGTGTGTGTGTCCCCTTTGGCTGTATACTCATGCAAAAACAAACAAACAAACAAACAAACACACCAAAAAACCAAAAACCAAAACAAACAAACAAACAAAAAACCAAAAACAAGAAAGAAAAGAAAATGGATATCTATGGATAGGAATGCGAGGAATCTAGAAGTTTGAGATGTAGAAAGAATATGATAAAAATGTATTATGTGAAATTCCTAAAGATTAAATATAAATTTTAAAATAAAGAAGCATGAATTAGCCTCATCTATCCAACACAAACTAACTGTGCACTATATGTATTACATGACCCTCATCTCTATGGAAGGAATTGCACTGAACAGTACACACAGTAGCAATGAGCATGCCATTGAGTAACTAAATTCAATGATACTAAATGTAGTCTGCAGTGTGAAGTGAGTACTTCTAAGTATGCAAATTTCTTTTATATCTCTATACATAAAAACACGAAAATTCCTGACAAACAGATTGCAAATGCAGAAAATCTATGTATCAAGCACTGTTTTCAAAACCCTAGCCCTCATTCTGTTTTTGCTAGAAAGAAACAGAGATCTAGCCACTGCTATTTCCATTTAGATTCTTCCAGTAACGTGGCTCAGGGGAGCAATTGTACTGACTCAGCACAAGTTGCTTGGCTGTGTTTACATGTGGCTTGAAGTTGCTTGAGTTTCAGTATCTCTGTCCTGCTCTCTGTCCCATGGGCATGGTGTGTTCCCTGACTCAGAGCCCGATATTTGGAAGGAGGTAAAAATAGCCTGGCACAGAGGGTTTTTTTTTTTTTTCTATCAATTGAAAGAAAGTACAGCTGAACCAGCTTCTGAAATTAGAAAGTAACCAAGTGCAAATGCTGATAATTCTATGGCTGCACAGGTCAAGGGCAAGTCAGAAGACTAAAAGAACACTGTGCAAGAGAATTTTCATAAATGCTGCAAAGAATGCATGTTGAGCCTGAAGATAATCTGCATGCTTAAGCTACTTGGATGTACAGAGTCTCACTTGTCAATGCCGTCTGGTTGGTTGAATTGCTTTGTGATTATGTGTTCAGTTGCAAATGCTGAGATCTCTCTTTATGATGCCAAGATACTGATGGCCATACATTCATCTCTGTTTCACCTTGAGGCTACATTGGGTCTGGTGATTTGATTGTATAAAACAAGGCACTGAAAATCATGGCTAAGACTACTGAAACTCTATGGTAAACTATTCTGATTCAATGCCTTCTATTTTATTACTATTTCATTTTGATATATTCTGAGCTGTGACTTGGGCCCATGAAATAGGTGAAGTGTTCATCCAATAAACAGAAAGAAATGTCAGTTCTAAGTCCAACAGCACAAAGAGAACTTTGGCAGATCAGAAAAAAAATGAAGTAGTTCAAAAACAAAAAGGCACAATATCAAAATGTGTGATCTATACCAAAGAACATCTAGGAAAAGTAAGATAACATCAAATTGTAGCTTTCAAAGATATACTTGATCGATAGCTGAGGATAAAGTAAAGCAGATAAATTATCCCTAAATGAAGAACTATGGATAACTAATGAGAAAATGATCAATATGATCGCACTTATTGATTTTAAAATAAAGAGTGGTCATCTCTAAACAAAATATAAATATAAATGAATTTAGTATACTGTATTTATATATTTGTGTATATACTATACATGTGTTCATGTACAACAATAATAAGAAACTATCAATATAAGAGTAGAGGGATTCACAACATGTCTTAAAGAAGAAATGAAAGAAGGTAAAGTAATGTGATACTTTAAAAATTAAAACATTTCTTAAAATAAATTAAAAAATAGTTCAAAGTATAGAAATAAAACTAATAACAAAAATAAAAATCAATATAGAGAAAATGAGTAAAAAATAGAAGTTGATTTTTAAAGGTAAGTTGGTAAACTTGGATCTGGAGTCATAAAAGATACAAAGAAGCACAAAATTAATACATATGATCACTGAAAGAACTTGCATGCTACCTAAGTGGTAAAAAGTTGAAAACATCAGTTCTTGAAAGCTATAAATTATCAATCTTCACTAAGAATTTTAAAAAGTGGATTAGTAAAGACATAAAAATAGTAGGAATAACAAAAACTTAGAAAGATTTAGGGGAATAGAAATATATGAGAATATATTTCAAAAAGCATTTCCAATGAAAAAAGAATTACTGTTTACCATTCAATTGAGAATTTATGTGAGAGATAATTTTAGTGTAGCTATCCCCCATTTAATAATAAAAATAATACAGTTTTAAATAAGTAATAAGAGAGGTTGCTCGTGATTTCTGTGAGCATTACAGGCATATTTCCTGTAACTTAGAAAGAAAGAGAAGGCTTCTCTTTCAATCCTCTTAGCCAAAACTGAAACCCATATTGTTTTTGAGCTTGTCTGAGTTTAGATTTTGAGACATAAGAAAATGAGGGAAAATATGTCAAGGATGCTTAAATTCTCTTCTCAATACATCTGGAGTACTGTTTTGTCAAAAGATATATTTTGTACAGCTTCTAAAACTTCATTCAATCATGCCAAGAATGCCATATTTTTTTTCTAAAATGTAAATATATCAAAAACTTCAAGCATCACCTGATATATTTCTCTATTTTCCTTTGTGTTAAAATGGAGAAACAATTACTATGTCCACTACCAAATCCACTTTTAAGCATTTCCGTGTTTACATCTGATTTTTAAAAATAATAGGGAGAGTCCAGTGGGTCCCGTGTAGGAGGAGGAGGAAGAGGGAGAGGAGGAGCAGGAGGAGGAGGAGGAGGAGGAGGAGGAGGTGGAAGAGGAAGAGGAGGAGGAGGAGGAGGAACTATTGGAGGAGCCAGAGTGATCAAGGGCACCATGAGAACATAGTCCACAGAATCAAGTAAGCTTGCAGGTATCAGGGAACCTCTGCATATATCTTATGGTTGTATAGCTCATTGTTCTTGTAGAATTCCTAGCAGTGTTAGGTGGGGCTATTTCTGACTCTTTTGCCTTTGCTTGGCACCCTGTTCTTCTCCTGGCTTGCTTCTTCCATCTTTGTTGTGAAAATAAGAGCCAGGTCTTATTTTAGGTTGTAATATCATATTTGGTCAATGTCCCTGAAAGGCCTGTTCCTTTCTGAGAGGAAATGAAGGGGTAGTGTGGATAAAGAACTGGGAAAGGGGAAAACATTTGAAATGTAAATACATAAAATATCAAATAAATAAATAAATAAATAAATAAATACATAAATAAAATGAACTTTCCAGATATTAGGGAAGGCAGAATTAAAGAGAATTATCTCATAGGAAGAAGAAAAGAAAAAGAGAAGAAAAGAGAAAATGTGCTGTGCTTATGTAATGAAATACTACTCAGCTACTAAAATCAATGACATCATGAAATATTCAGGCAGATGGATGGGACTAGAAAAGATCATCCTGAGTGAAGTAACACGGACCTAGAAAGATAAACCTCATATGCACTCACTTATAGGTGGATATTAGTCACAAAATATAGGACAACCATGCTATAATCCATAGACCCAAAGAAGCTAAATAACAAAAATTGCCCAAATCTTTTTTAAGCCACCACCTTGTACTTGAACCATTGAACAGCTAATGTTTAATAGATTATACCTGTTTCTTTCTTGTCCCCTTCAGCATTCTTTACCTCCATCTTTTCCACTCATAACCCATCTCCACTTGTTGATTCTCCTCTTCCTCATCCTCCCATTTTTCTCCCTTCTTGCTTCCCAGCACTGTGAAACAAATCTAGGGCCTTCAACATGTTGAGCAAGTGCACCACTCTATATTGCCACCCTCAAACTCTTCTTTAATCAATAGCTCCGTGTCAAGTTAGAGTGACCACAAAGGCCTCATACTGGTCTGACAGCTGCCATATGACATCTCCCTTGCCCCATTTCCTAAAGTATGCATTTTCTACAACTACCTTTCTAGTCTACTTATGTCATAGTGACAGTGGCTGTCTTGTGGATCTGAAAGCACACTGGATAATGCTTCTTGTGTTTACTGATATGTAGTCTTCCATTTTTCCTAAATTACTCTTCTGTTGTATATTTTCCCCATGTAATTTTCTATGAATGAAAATGGCCCCCAAAGCGTGAATACTTTGTCACCATGAAATGTCACTATTCGAAAGGATTAGAATATGTGGACTTGGAGGAAGTGAGTCACTGGGTGTCTTAGTTTAGGTTATATTCCTCTGAAGAGACAACCATGACCATGGCAACTCTTTTCAAAAAAAAATTGTTTTATCCATTTATATCCTAAATGTTGCCACCCCATCCCCCTCAGAATCCCTTATCCCGTGGCACCTCTCATAAAGAGAAACATTTAACTGGGGCTGGCTTACAGTTCAGAGGTTTATTCTATTTTGTCATGGTGGAAAGCATGGCAGTATACAGACAGACATGGTGGTAGAGTTGTAACTGACTTCTATATCTGGAACCACAGGTTGCACTATGAGACAGAGGGCCATAGATCTGGCTTGAGTTTCTGAAACCTCATGACTACTCCTCTCCCACTGACATACATCCACCAACAAGACCACACCAACTCTAAGAAGGCCATACTTCCTAGTAGTGTCATTCCTTTTGGACCTGGGTTGGTTAGAGTCATTATTATTGAAATCACCACACTGTGTTCCTGCTTTTTGGTTTTAAAAAGGTCTTTCAGGACCAGAGTCTGTCTCTTCTTGCTGCCTGTAGATGCAGATGGTGACCTCACTGTTATTTCAACACTGTGCCTGCCTGCTGGCATGCTTCCCACTAGGATGATAATGGACTAAACTTCTACTCCAGCTAAATGCTTTATTTTTAAGAGTTGCTGTGGTCATGGTATCTTTTCACAGCAATAGAACACTAACTAAACACGTCTGTTTCTTTACCTGTGTCCTTCTAAGTGAGTCCTTTCCAGTTTACAATAGAAACTCCTTTGTTCAGTTGCCAGTGTTCATTTTAGATTTCCTTTGCTTCCTTGGATAGATCCATTCTTTGGGATATTTTGGAAACTTCCATTAATGTTACTATTTTCTTGTTTTCATTCTTAGCATGTTTGTTATTGGTGAGTGGAAAGCTTACACATTTTTAGATGTTATTTTATGAACTTTCCTGGAAAATGGTGTATCAGTTCTAAGAGGTTGTTTTCTTTGTTTGTTTGTTTGTTTGATGGAGTCTAAACACAAAAAAGAGGTAATTTATATCATTTTTATTAGCAATAGATATTTTGGAATATCATAATAATTTTCATCATTATCATCATCCCCAACTCCTGTTTTTTAAATATTTTTCCATTCGTGACCATTTTTCACTCAAGTAAAATTTAAACATATATATATATATATATATATATATATATATATATGTGTGTGTGTGTGTGTGTGTGTGTGTGTGTGTACATATATATATATATGTAAATTATATAACTTTTGTAAATTGGAAGCCTAACAAATATGTATTCATTATTTCTGGAGAAGTTGCATGGTATAGAACTGTGCTGACTACTAGTGTCAAGAAACTTACCTGTACTTTTAAGAATCTCACAATAGGGAAATATTTTATTTTCCAGCAAATACCTTTTTTTTATGTCCTTGCTTGGTTTTGCCAGGAAATATAGGTTAAAATTGGAAAAGAAAAGGCCATAAAACCTTTAATGAATGTTTCTTACTTGGAGATTTATGATACAGGGTATTTATACTCAGAAGAAATTTGGCATAGCCACTGAACTATAGTCACCTCTCTGTATCATGATGCTGAGTTTTAACTCAATAATAATATTCCCCAGATGCTTGGAGTAGAAAAAAGTAAAGTCATCAAAATCAATATGAGCCTATTTTTATAGAAAACCATACTTCAAAATAATACTCTCTTCATATTAAAGGTCCAGAACAGAGAAATTCTTCATTCTATAGATGGTCACTCACTCATGTTATCTTCTCTGTCTCTGTCTGTCTCTGTCAGTCTCTGTCTCTGCCTTTACCTCTCTCTTTCTCTTTCTTTCCATGTGTGTGTGTGTTCTCCCTTGCTTCCTGATGAGTTGCATTAAGGTTGATAAATTTTAAGAATGGTAAAATTAACATCATGAGGCAAAACAAACAAATAAACAAACACCAGGAAATAACACAGTTCTGTATTGCTTTTCTTTGAGAATTAAAATAGATGGTATTATTTTAAGGTAGAGTAAGGTAGAAGGAATATGGAAACCAACTGTCTGATAGTCAGATAACTTGTTACTAAATCCAGTTTGATTTGGATAGCTTGTTATTTTCCATTGTTGGGTTCTGATTTATACAGTCATTTTTATAGAGTTCTCAAATGTGGATCCTGGGGAACTGAAGATGATATCAAGGTTACAGATATTGCCTGCAGTGAAATATGTACAAAGACAATGAAGACATTGTCATAACTTGCAAAAGTTGCATATATTTGCGCATCAAAGTATAGGGGCTAGTAATGGAAAAAGAAGAAGAAAAGGTAACTAAGTCACAAAGAAACCTTTTTAGAAATTCTCCTCACATAGAAAAGATGTATTACATCACTTATGCATGTGTCAAGAGAGAGTAGTTAGAAGAGATTTACATTTTTATTTTAAAAGTAAAAATAATTGATTGGATGTGAGGACACATTAAATAATTTAATCATTTACTAAGTAGATTATAAAAATAGTCCAGGGAGAAAATAATCCCACATGAGAAAAATCATTAATTAAATTTTGAAGGATAAATTAAACATATACATTTTTAGAAGTATACTTTAAGCATTCTGATTTGTCCTTTCAAAATCATTAAAAGGTGAAGGTGACTTTCTGCAATTCTATTTACTATGAGGATGAAAAAGGTAGATTATTTTGTATGAATTTTAGAGAAGGTATACTGGAAAAGTGGTCTTATTTAGTCCACTGCGTCGCTATGTTTTTCTAGGAGGGATAAGAATAACTGTCCATCTGGTCCCTGGGAATGATTTCAGGACTGCTCAGTAGGAGATTGAAGACTATTTATTTCTGGGGTTTGCTTACTAGGGATCAGTGGAGGAAATGAAAAAATAAATCTTAGGCTTCATTATCTTATATTTATTCTGATCTGTGCAAACCAGGACACAGCCATGCCCAAGGAGATGAAGTAAGAGTAACTCATGGAAAGGGGCTATCTGTATATTTCAATGGATTTAAAACAAGAACTTCAACAAGCCAGGAACTATCCTGGAACTTATTTGTTGGAAATACATAATTTGGTTTATCTGAGGTGGGGAGCACACTTAGGAGGTTGTCTGAAGTCTCAATAAGGACTTTGAACCTTTGAAGAGTATTGAGACGTTTATATGCATATATGTAACAACAGTTAAATGTAAAATAGCGGCCTTTGATGTGAAGTAGAACAATGAGGGGTTTATGGAAGAATTTGGAGAAAGTGGGAAATGATGGAATTATATTATAATCTCAAAAAATGAAATGATTTTTACTGTGCATGAAGGACTCTTAACTACAGAATCATAGATACTCCTTCAATAACCATGGCACTGAGTAGTTTTCTAGGTTTCCAGTAAGAGCCCTGGTTTCTTCTGGTTGAACTAGTGGTGGAAATCTAATTAGATTGCCATTTATTATGGCCAAAGTGTGAGTGCCGCTATTATCCTCTTATTGTGCCATGCTGGTCATTGTTGTGGTTCATAAGTGTAATAGCTGAGTAGGACTGTTGATTGCCTCTGTGCTTAGATATTGACATGATGTCTTCTGATACCATGAAACATAGTCCTCAGAGAAAATGCATTCAAGTCTGTTCTGGCAGCTGGTTTTCTTGTTTGTGTTTCTGAGGTACATGGTATCTTAGGAACTCACCTTCCTTTTCTGGGGGGTAATGGAAGATGAGAGTAATAGGCTGTATATTTGGAGAGTCTTTTGGACAACCCTGGCTTAGAAACCAAAAGAGGGCTTCACCTGTCTTCAATTGAAGTTTTTATTAGGTGGTCTTCAACTCTCGCATGGAATATCACCAGCACGGATGAGAAAAGTTTAATGATGCTATGTATGTATCTTTATATAAAGCTTTACATGTATTATAGTTTTATGCATAATAATTCATATTATGAGTCCTTGTGTCATTTTCAAATTCCCTTTCGTTATTTAGTCCAGTTCACTCCTTCTTCTGTATTTCCCTCCTTGCCTTCCTTACAAAGACAACTTTTTTTTTCATCTCCCAATTGCATCACTGTATCTACCTAGGCTCTTTTACCTTCTCCTACCTTCTTCTGTATTTACCTTCCTTCTTCTCCCTACAGGGCAGCTGCAGTAGATAACTAGATATTTGAATACATAAAAAAAAAACTTATTTTCTTTATCTGAAATCCCCTGCACTTGACCTATTCGTGAATTAGAAAGGCAAACTAGATATATTGAAGGAATTTACACATCAAATTTAACAGATTAACGGACATGAATTTGTTTACCTTTCGTTCCTCAGGTCAGAAGAAATCACTATAACAAGTATCAATAATACAATATTGATTTAGAAAAGAGGAGCTATATTTCTTCTTGGTGGCTAAGCTTTCAGGATATTCTTTGCTACTGGAAATATATTTTGGTCTGCAGTGAAGGTCAATATTTAAACATCTAGTGATACTAATGACCTTTATTTAAATGAAAAAATTTAAGTAATTGATCTTACATATCTTAAGGGTTTTTATAGAAATCTACTAAAGAATTGCTTTAAAGAGAATGGTGAGCAACACCCCTGGACTGGCTACTGGAATTTGCTAGAATCTAGAGAAGAATAAACTAGGCACAATTAGAATAGGGAAGGGATAGAAGAAATACCAATTTATACAACAGAGAAGATGTTGGGTACTGTAGAAAGAGGAAGAAAAGAGTAACACAGCCACTAGAATCCAGTACAGATTGCTCAGGCACAGCTCAGGAGTGCTCTGCTCTCAGCGTGAAGGCATTGGAAATACTGGTTAAAGAAGGAAGGCACCTATGAAACTCTAAAAAGATTCTACTCCACTATTAGTTATTTACAGAGTGGGCAGAGACATCTGATGAGAAAAAGATTAACTTACGTTTAAAGATAAATTTATGTGTCTTTGTGTTTGCTTGCATGTGTGTGTGTGTGTGTGTGTGTGTGTGTGTGTGTGTGTGTGTGTGAACTATGAGTGTGGGATACTTGTGCCAAAACACATACTACATTTTAGATTTTTCAGAAGTTGATGTTTTTTTCCTTCTACTATAGGTTCTAGGGCTAAAAACTCAAGATCTCAGTCTTTTGTGACAAGTGATTTGTCCCTCTAAGTTATATAACCAGTCCAAGATGTCATTTTTAAAATGACAATCAAGGTGGTTGCTAGGCAATTATAGAGGCCAGAGTTCCTTCATGCACAGTGCATGAAAACTTCGGGTATATCAGAGGACTGTACTCACCAAGTCTTGACCTGCCAAATTTGTCTCACTAAAAGAGAAAACATTTGCGTCAATACTGCTCAGTGTTACACTGGGTTAAAATCTTGTTGAAGCTTTACACTAGTATGAGATTCACACATAGGGGATGAGACAAACATTGGAGAGCATTTAAAGGAACTAGAGTCAAAGGCGCATCAGGTAAAGCTTTCTGGAAGCAGATAGATAGATAGATAGATAGATAGATAGATAGATAGATAGATAGATAGACTGAAACACTCTTTAAGTCAGAATGCATGCTATATGATTCATTATCTACCTTCTTCAGGTGTTGGGTAAACAGGAGTTATGATAGCAAAGGCTGAACTTTCATCAGCAAACACCAACCCTAGTAGTAGTAGAAGAAAGCATAAGTTGGCCTAGCCATAGGAATGGCACCTGTACTTAGTCATGGAAGTGATGGCAAACATTGTGCCTATGAATGTGACCACATAAAGACAGACTCTGTTAACTATCTACTTGTCCTATATGTAGGCCATTTGTCTTGTGTTTGTCTCCTAGATTTGGGGCTGTCCTTCAGTGCACAGTTATTCTGTGTCCTGAGCATTTCCTGGCTGCCTAACACAAGTAAGGAGATTATTTTACATCGAGTGATTGTGTTTCTTTAGTTCATCTTTCTTTCTTTCTTTCTTTCTTTCTTTCTTTCTTTCTTTCTTTCTTTCTTTCTTTCTTTCTCCTGCCTTTAGCTGAGCTGCTTCCCTGCTTCTCCCTTAAAGATTTATTCTCATATTTACTTTTCCCTCATCTAACATTTCCCTTTTACTTTGTTATTAACTGCTACTCTAGTTCAGTTTATTTTATTTTAATTTTTAACCTTATTAACAAACACCAAAGGACAGACCACACAAGCCTTGTTATTTTATTTCCTAACAAGACATCAGAGGATGGAGAATTCTTCTGTAATTAATTAGTCCTTTATTGTCATATTGGGTCCATTCATCACTCACAGTTGTTTCTATAGTTAGTATTTAATCACAGAGTGATTTAGAGTATTGTTGACCAATCCCAATTTATGTGTGATTAGGAGTTATCTACTGAGGGATATCTCCAATAGTGTTAATATAAATGATATCTTAACCCTTGTACATCATAGCCCAACTCAATCATTTCAATTACTTTAAAACATTATAGGTGAAGAAAGAAAAAAAAATTAATGATGTTCCTCAAAACCTTAGAAACAAAAGTAAGCCATGTCCTAAATAAGTAGACATGAACAAATGATAAAAACATGCCACAATTAATGAAGTCAAAATAAAAATGCCAATGCAAAAAAATTAGATGAATCGATAAGTGTAGCAAAAATAAAACTAAGCAAAAAAGAAGGCATATCAAAAGCAATAAGTTACATATAGAAACATAAGGACTACAAAAACTACCAATAAATTCAAAGTATCCAAGACATACATGGCCAATTATTTTGGTCAGATTTCTTTAGAGGAACCTAACAGAATAAAATACATATTACAGAGGAAATTCATTAAAGTGGCTTACGTGATACAGGCTCGTGAATGGAAGAATCACTTTGCATTAGAGAGGATACAAACAGGACTGTTGCTCAGCCATCAGCGCTGCAGGCCTAGCAATACTAATCTAGCACTAAAGAACTAGAAGATTCTTGATGAATCATTGCATTTTAGTCCATGTTGTGAGGCTAAAGAAGCTGGGTTCTGATATTCATGAAATACAATAGTAGGGACAATTACAGGATAGATGATCCGAGAAGAAACAAGGAGTAAAGGTGGTCAGGCAAAAGCAGCCCAGATTTCTAGTTCGGTTTCTTACACGTGGGCTCACTCTGTGGGAGAATCTTCCAAATAAGTCAAATTATTTATATGGCAGAGTGGATTGGTACCCATGGGGACCCTCCCCCTTTTCAGAAAAAAAAAAAAAGGAAAAAAGGGATGAGAAAGGCTGGGGGGATTAGGGAGTAGCTATGATTGAGATGTGAGTTAATTAAATAAAAAAATAATAAATGGAAAAAGGATAACATAATACCTCTTTAGAGGTATGTCTTTTACATCCATCCATATTAGCAAACAAGGTTAACTGTGACTAATCCGTGACAAAAGTCATGGTGATGGTTCTGCCTAACATGATAGAACTTTCTTCATGTCATCAAACTATGCTAGTCTTCTCTGAAATTAAGCATAAACTAAAGGCATATGATAGGATGTCAGCTTGACATAGCTTGACAGCTAGGAACTGCATAGGAAGACCAGCAGTGAACTGACTTGGATCTTTCGGGACTCCCAGAGAATGAGCCATCAACCAAAGAACATGCATGGGCTGGCCCTAGCCTTCAACCTCTTTCAGATATGTAGCAGATGCACACCTTGGTCTTCATGTGGGTCTTCTAACAACCGAAGCTGGGTCAGAACTATCCCTAAAGCTGTTGCCTGTGTGTTCAATCTATTCTGCTAACTGGGCTTCCTTAGCTAACCTCAGTAGAGGAGGATTTTCTTAGCCCTGCAGAGACTTGATGTGGCATAGTGGGGGAGGGAGGTTACTTCAGGGTGTGTCCACCTTATTAGAGAAGGTGAAGGTGGATACAGGAAGGACTTTTTGAGGGGGAACCAGCAGGGGCACAGAGATCTAGATGTAAAGTCAATAAGCAAATAAATTAATTAAGCAAATGTTGGAACACAGAATTACTATGTTTGTTACTTACTGAATGCCAACTCTTGTGGTAAATATTTATACATTTATTTACTATAAATGTATACCCAGCACAGATTCAAGGTGGGCTTTCTGATACAGCTACTTTAGGGTTGTAAGGAACATACTAAGACCTGAGAGATCCATAAGAGTGAGCACATAAGCCTGACAGTGGTGGTGCATGCCTTTAATCCTAGCACTTGGAAGGCAGAGATAGGCAGATTTCTGAGTCCGAGGCCAGCCTGGTCTACAGAGTGAGTTCCAGGACAGCCAGGGCTATACAGAGAAACTCTGTCTCAAAACCCACCCACCCCTCCCCACCCCCCCCCCAAAAAAAAAAGAAAAAAGAGTGAGCACATAGCTACACTTTTGGACTGTGAATTGAGTTCTTTGATCAAAGGCAATTTTATGTGGTATATGATCAATATGGATACAGTACTTTCTAAGTCCATGGATTATAATTTTGGAAGAAAGAGTATATTCAAGAATACAAACTACATGCCCATAATATAAATCTACTTCAGCGACAATATAATACTACTCTTTCTATACTGAAAGTGTTCCAATGTTGGAAAATATTTTAGCAGGCCATTTATACCAGGGATTGGTATAATATTGAGAGATAAGTTTTAGTCTCTACTGGTGTCAGATTTGACACTTAGCTACCATATCCAGATCAGCCTTGATGAGTGGCAGTGCATGTTATTTAGCCCATGAATAGCTACCTTCCTAGAATAAAAAAAAAAGTCACTTTGCTCAGGGGCCCATCAGGAAGTGATAAAGATGGTCTAAGAAAGACATTATATAGCATTAGAGAATAGGCCATTATCTTAGATAGGGTTTCCATTGCTATGAAGAGACACCATGACTAAAGCAACTCTTTTTTTTCATTTTTTATTAGGTATTTAGCTCATTTACATTTCGAATGCTATACCAAAAGTCCCCCATACCCACCCACCCCCACTCCCCTACCCACCCACTCCCACTTTTTGGCCCTGGTGTTCCCCTGTACTGGGGCATATAAAGTTTGCAAGTCCAATGCATCTCTCTTTCAAGTGATGGCCTATTAGGCCATCTTTTGATACATATGCAGCTAGAGACAAGAGGTCCGGGGTACTGCTTAGTTCATATTGTTGTTTTACCTGGGGCTCCCTTTCAGAGAAATTTATATTGTAGACATGTAGTTTCTTTCCCTGAATATACTCTTTCTTCGAAAATTACAATCCATGGACTTAGAAAGTACTATATCCATATTCGTCATATTCCACAAAAATTGCCTTTGATCAAAGAACTCAATTCACAGTCCAAAAGTGTAGCTATGTTCTCACTCTCCCCCCCCCCCATGGTTCAGTCCATTATCATTACAACGGGAAACATGGCTGATTACCTGCAATCATGGTACTGGAGGAAATGAGAATTCTACATCTTCATTCAAAGGAAGCCAGGGGCAGAGTGTGATCTTAGCAGCTAGGAAGACTGTCTCAAAGGCCACTCCCACAGTGACATACTTCCTCCAACTTCTACTGCTACAACTACTGCAATAAGGCAACACCTGATAGTGCCAATCCCTGGGAGAAGCATATTCAAACCACCACAGTTCCCCCTTTTCTTTTAATAAGAGCAATAGGCCACCCATATTAATGAGAGTGGAGATAGAGGTCAAATCCCCAGTGTGCAGGTAAAGGAGCCATGTACAGAATTAGCTCTTAGGCTCACAGGCTTTTACCCAGAGCAACCCTGACCTGCTCCCGTGTCGTTTTTCCTGGGGGAAGGGAACTAGGACACTGAACCTTCATGAAAGATGACATGTCTCCCTAGAATAGGCTCATATATGCCGCAGAGCCCTTCTACTGCAGTGCTTAGCCATGCAACTCTCTCGGGCTGCTGAAGCACACTCACTCTATCCCGTGCAATGAGACTAGCCTCGTGGGGTGCAAGAGCTGAATGGCCAGCGACCTATTGCTTAAGCATAGATAACCATATATCAGGGGAAGCACCATGCTCTAGAGCTGCAAGTGCCTGGGCAATAACCACCTTGTCTCTCCTAGTTTGGGCCTTAAGCTTACAGACCAACCAAAGAAGCAACACTAATCCACAGCAAAGTATATCTCCAAATAATATCAATCCCACCCATTCTTTAACGAAGGAAAATGCTGAGGAGATCCAATTGGGTAATCCTTTGGTCAGGGACAGGTCCAAGCGCGTGGAGTTGACCTGAATGATGGCAAGTCTCAATTCCCGAAGGGTCTGATCAAATTCAGCCGTCCAATTCTGTAACATATACTGAGAAAGACTTTTTGACAAGTTAGCTGCCCTAGTAAATTTCTCATACTGAATGGAAGTAACGCATAATGAGAGGTCCCCCAAGCTCCCGACAAACCCTGAGCCAGTCTTGTAAACCTTTGTTCTTTCTTGGGGCTATGGCCGCTCTGCATTCCTGCGTGGCTTGCTCATAAATAAGCTATTCTACCAGAGGTGCGGCTTGCTCTGAATCTCCAAAAATACGCTCTGCTGCCTCTGTCATCCTGGCCACAAAATCTGAGAATGACTCCTGAGGTCCCTGGACGATCTTTGTTAGTTGTCCAGTGGCTTCACCTGCTCAGGAGAGCGCCTTCCAGGCCCTAATAGCCGTGGAGGAAATTTGGGCATAAGCTCCCCAATGGTAGTTTGTCTGATCAGCAGAATAAGCTCCCTGACCCGTTAACAAGTCAAAAGTCCAATCTCTCTGCTCTGGAGTCAAAGCAGCTATTTGCTCGGGCCTGCGCTTGTGCAGCCTCATGCCAAAGAGCTCTCCATTCCATATATTTGCCCATACTAGGGAGAGCGGCTTTTACAATCGTTTGCCAGTCGGCAGGAGTTAGTGCCATGCCGGCAAGCCTGTCTAACTGCACCAAGGTAAAATTAGCATTGGTTCCATATTTACGGACCGACTCGGCAAGCTCTTTAATCTGCACATATTCTACCGGAGCGTGGACACGCCCACCCTCGGCTCCTTCAAAGACTGGAAATGCCTGTTGTATTTTCCTTTGTTCCTCTCTGGGAATGAATGAGTCTGCGCATTGCCTCTCTGCGCATTGTCTCTCTGCGCATTGTCTCTCTGCGCATTGTCTCTCTGCGCAGGGCTGACGCACTACGCAGGGCGGGGGCTCCGCATAGGGCGGAAGTGCACCTTGAAGCCGACTGCCCGGAGGCCAAGCAGTAAACTGGCTTTCGCCAGCCGCTTTTGGCTTTTTTCTTGACCAATTAGCTCGCATTTTATCTGGCTGGCACTTTTCTCTCTCAAAACGAGCTGCTTCTTCCTCCCAGTCTGTTTCTTCAGAGGAGAATTCGTCATCTGATTCAGAGCTACTAAGAGCTGGCTTCTCTAATTGATCTTTTTTCTTTTCTTTTTTCTTTTCCTTCCTTCTAATCTCTCCCCAGGTATTCTTACCTGACCTTAACTTTTCCTCGGGTTCAAGACCCTTGGAAAGGCCTGTATACTTATTTTGTGTACCATATTTCCTCTTTGCTCCTACTCTCTCTCCCCGCTTTACTTCTGATAGATTGTCTCGAATTTCGTCCAGAATCCGCCCTGCCTTAACCACTTGATAACATGTGAAAAGGAACAAAAGGGCTTCTAACACTAGAAAAAGTTCAAGGCCAAACATACCTTGTAAAGCTATTTCCCACTTTACTTCTGATAGACTGTCTTGAATTTCGTTAGAAAGTTCAAGACCAGACTTACCTTGTAAAGCTATTTCCCACTTTACTTCTGATAGACTGTCTTGAATTTCGTTAGAAAGTTCAAGGCCAGACTTACCTTGTAAAGCTATACTTACGGGTACCCTGTTCCCCAGCTGAAGAGTTCTGAATTCACGCAGTTGAATCCTTCTCAACAGTCTGTTTTATGGGAACACTTCATTACCACCGTTCCCCAGCTGAAGAGTTCTGAATTCACGCAGTTGAATCCTTCTCAACAGTCTGTTTTACGGGAACACTTCATTACCATGACCCGCAGTTCTGGTTCCGGAATGAGGGATCTTCCTTGCGCCGGTGATGGTAACCGTCCCAGGTTTTCTCGTCCCAGGTCTTCTCGTCCTAGGTCTTCTCGTCCCGTCCCGAGTTTTCTTGTCCCGGGTTTTTTCGTTCCGGGTTCTTTCTTCCCGGGTTTCGGCACCAACTCTTACCACGTTCTCTCGACCGGCCAGGAAAGACGCAGCAAACCGGAATCTTCTGCGGCAAAACTTTATTGCTTACATCTTCAGGAGCAAGAGTGCAAGAGAGCAAGAGCTCTATTGCTTACATCTTTAGGAGCCAGAGCGCAAGAGCGCTAGAGTGCAAGAGCAAAAGCAAGAGCCAGAGCAAGAGAGAGAAAGAAAGCAAGAAAAAGAACAAGAACAAGAAAGCAAGAGCAAGAGCAAAAGCAAGAGCCAGAGCAAGAGAAAGAAAGCAAGAAAAAGAACAAGAACAAGAAAGCAAGAGAAGAGAGAGCAAGAAAGCAAGAAAAAGAACAAGAGAGAGAAAAAGCATGGCAAAACCCCGTCCCTTTTAAGGAGAATTATCCTCCGCCTAGGACGTATTACTCCCTGATTGGCTGCAGCCCATCGGCCCAGTTGTCATCACGAGAAAGGCAGAACACATGGCGGGAAAACTGCCCCTGCACGTGTGCGGATTATGTTTACCACTTAGAACACAGCTGTCAGCGCCATCTTATAATGGCAAATGTGAGGGCGGCTCCCCACAACAGTCATCCTTTCTGCTTCATAAAATACCTGTCCAGAGATATTTGTAAATGAAACTTCACATTTAAAAGATGTATCTTGACATCCTTTGCCCATCCGGAGATATTTATCTGTATATCACTTCCTATATGTATCTTTCTTGACATGTTTCTAGTCATATGATTTCCAACTCTGTGACCACCTTGCCAAATCACTGGCTAAAAAACATTGATTGGCCTTTTCCCTGCAAATGAAATACACCGTTGTATGTACTGTCTAAAGTTCTATGTACTGTGAATATTTTCTTTTGCCACACCCTTTGTGTTGCTCAAGATAGAATCTATCACGCAAAGGATTCTATTACTTGTGATATTTGCCTAGCTTGCAAAACTCACTGTCAATTAAGATATACCATTGTCTCTCTCTGTCTCTTGATCAGAAGATATACCTTATGAGATCATTAGTCCACGATAATAGCACAAATCATTATCACAGAAGTAGGAATCATGGTAAATTGAACAAATTTTCATATAACTTTCTTGTCACTTCAGAACAATCTCAGACTGAATCACATACATGCTACTTATATTTGAAGAGAGAGTGATGTTTTCTTTTTCATCTTTGTGCCTTTGTAGATTAGACAATATCAGGGTCATGTTAGGCAGCTTAGTTTGCATGGTAAGCTTATAAAAGCTTAGTTTACTTGGTAAATAACTTGGTGGCCCAGTATCATATATGTAGTTTCAACCAAATCTCAATAGCAGGCTAAGAGGTATCTTTCATACAAACAATGCCTCCAAATAATGTCAGTGTTGTGCTTCAAAACTGCAAGGCCTCCACTGTGATTCACCCGTGAAGAAGATAGCAATTCTCCAAACAATATCCTTTTCTGACATTGATAACCTGAGTAACATTGGGTCTTTTGGATCATATAATCCACTTTATAGTACTTTGGAAGAGATTTCTGTTCAGGAACCACTAAATAATAGCAGTTTTCTATGTCAATTTATGTGTGGGTGACAGTAACACACTCAAGGGAAGAGTGTGCTGCCTCTAAAATCTAGATAATCCTACTTAGCCTGTGTTTCTTTGTTGGTGGGAAAAGGAACCAGGTACACAATTTAGTCTTCACATGAGAAGGAATATCTCTACATATTCCAGAGCACTGGACTCACAGGAAGATATACATTTCTTGGATTTTTATAGAATTTATTTCTAATATTTTAATGAACATATATATTAGCATCAAGAACAAAGTGACTGCTTTATCCATTTCACCTAGCTCAATGAGCTTAATGGCATAAATATAATGGAGCAATGTCATACCTTGTGGGAGAAAATAGTAATCAAGATGCTTGAAAACTCAGTTAAGATATGAGTCTGCAGAGTAATGGGTAGAACACTAAAAGTATACTGAAAGCAAAATTCTTTTTATGG
This sequence comes from Mus musculus, assembly GCF_000001635.26. Lineage (NCBI taxonomy): Eukaryota > Metazoa > Chordata > Mammalia > Rodentia > Muridae > Mus > Mus musculus. Next base: position 101,968,323 of record NC_000074.6, read on the forward strand.
AATTTATGAACAAGTACAGAGGAAAAATTTGCAAGATCAATGGATATATACAAGGTACCAAGGGATATTTTAGTCTAACCAAGTAGATAAACCACATCTGGTGTAGCAGATGCAATTGGAGTCACTACTTGATTAACTTTGTGGTAATCAACCTTTATTCTTTATAATCTACCTGTCTTTAGACCCAAATGCAGGGAGTTGTGGTTGGAACCACCATCACTTCATTGGTGGTTCCTTGATGGTGGCACTAATTTATTTAAGCCTTTGGGAATGTAATATTAGTTTTACCTAATTAGGTTTGTTTTCTGTAGAGTAATCTCTGGTGGATTCTATTCATCATTTCCAACGGTAATAGCCCTTATGCCATAGTTCAGGAAACAAAAATAAGGATTCTGCGACTTCTAAATATACCCATCCTAATTATTCATCCAGGGACTAGTCAAGTAACCACAGGATGAGTTTAGAGATACACTTGACCCAATATGAGTCATACTTTAGCTAAAACACCATTAATCTTTTCAACTCCAAGACCACCTACTTTAATAGATGGACAATAATGCTATTTGAGGTTTCTTGAAATCAATGGCAGTTCAGATCCACCATCTAACAGGCCATAAAAGATATAATTAGTTATTTTTCCATAACATCTGGTCATTATACCAAAAAATAAATCCATACGTCCTTTTGGAAACAGCTTAACTTAATTATAAAGTTTTTATATTGTAGCAAGTTACTTCTTAATTGCCTTCCCCTTCATTTAAGAGAATCTGAGTTTATTTCCTATTTCAAACCTAGAAAGTGGTTAACAGTCCATGATTCTCTATGCTATGATTAAATATAGCCTTTCAATAGTTTGTTCTGGAATATTGCTGCCTATGCTGATAAAGGAAGTATAACTTAATAGGCTTTGTATTTTTTTTCCCATCTGGGAATGCCATGATTAACCAACCAGTATCAAAGGTATACACTGACCAGACTTTTATCAATATTGCTTTGCTTATGCTCTCTTTTATGAAAACTATTTTCATGTTGCTATATTGATTCACTGTTTTCAATCGGCCCTGGCTATTTCAGGTTCCAATTAGAAATTTTGCATTTCAGTTTGCAGTTGACAGTGACTATGTCCAAAGAAAGACAAAGATGGGTGGACACTGAGATAGCATCAAGGACTTGGTTTGAATATCTTTAAGAAAATAGTATTGCAGACATAATTGTTTCAGAAAAATGGAGAGAAACCCATGCTTCAAGGAGCAAGTTAGGAATACATTCAATGCAAAATAAATCCATCAGTAACAGAAATCAATGCCTTCAGCCCCCCATGTATCTCCATGCCAAGTTCCAGGATTGTAAACGTTATCAAAAGTATAACTAGAATATCTATAGCAACCAATGCAATTGAAGCAGCAAATACAAAGTCTCCTAATTTGGAGAAGCCCCGATACAGACTAATTTATTATGGAATCTAACTGAACCTTAAAAAAAATAGTACTAGTCCTCCTTAAACTGTGCCACTAAGTAGAAAATGAAGGGACACTATTAAATGGTTTCTACAGTAAAGGATCTAGCAGAAGTTGCACATAGTTGACCATATTATAAAAGACATAAATAAAAGTATGGTCTATGATATACTTGAGTGAAAATGTTCACCTGAGCTCCATTAGAGTACCCAGTGATGGCATGTCAGAAAAAAAAATTAAAGTGCCATTCTGGATAGTAATAAATACAGCTAATCCCACTAGTTTAATCAACCAACATTTTCTTTGTTTAGCCCTACATTGTTTTGCACACTCAATGTTCACACTAGATAAGAAATTAAAACCAGGTAGTACACCAGCCAAATTTCAGCCTCTTAAAGGAACCTGACGTGTAAAGCAACATTTCTTTCTAGAAGTTACTAGGTATACTTAATTACATTATTCCTATTAAATAATATTATTTATAACATGTTGGCAAAGCAAGAGTGAATTTTACCTACTAATATATGCATTAAAATTATTAAAGTATTTCACAAACTTAAAATTCGTGAAAATATTTTGGATGTGGTATTCTCCATAGGCATGTGCATATGTGGAGTTACATGGATGTACCAAAAATCATACATATGTGCAAGTGGTTTCATGGAAATATTTCAGTTGCACCTAAAGCATAGAAAAGGATTTTCTGGAAATCACTGCAGTCAAGGAAGCAGGAACATATTATACCCATCAACCACAGTGGCCACCTTTATCAGAATTCAAGAAAAAATTTTCTACCAAACAATATGAAGTTATAACATTGTCCTAAGAACCAGATAGAGCAATAGATACCAAGGACTAGACCAACAAAGACTAGTCAGGCTATCAGCACCTATAACTGCAATCTTTCCAAACCCAGAAGTGTAGACACCATCAGTCTATAACATCCAAGGTAATATGTCTTCATTAGAGGTCAACAAACCTACTGCAGCAGGAAGTAAGAATTTTATCATAGGTGATACACAAGACTAAAACCTTAAAATAGCCTTTATTAAAATGACAGAGTGATTTAGATAGAAACAGAATAAAGTCCTTAAAGTAATCTATGAAAACACAAACAGTGGAAAGAAATGAGGAAAAGAGTTAAAGACCTGAAAATGAGAATAGAATCAACAAAGAAAATCCACACACAGAGATCTGGAAATGAAAAATTTAGAAATTCAAACAGGACCCTCAGAGACAAACGTCATAAACAGGATGCAAGACATAGAAGAAATATTCTCAGATGTTGAAGCCAAGATAAAATAAATCAATACCTTGGTCAAAGAAAATGTTGTCTTTTTTAAAAAGCATAAAATTTCAAGGAAATCTGGCAACTATGAAAAGAGCATATCTAATAATAACAGAAATAGAAGAAGAAGATACCCAGGTCCCAAAGGCATAGAAAATATCTTCAACAAAATCATAGAAGAAAATTTTCCTAACCTAAAGAAAGTACAAGAAGCACACAGAACACCAAACAGTGTGGAATCAAAATACTAAGCCAAGAGAACAAAGAAAAGTGAGCTAAAGTTTCAAGAGGAAAGACCAAGCAACAAAGGTTAACATATTCTAATTGCTCCTGAATTCTCATTTGAGACTCTAAAAGTAAGAAGGGTAAGGAAAAGATGTTCTGCATTCTAAGAGATCAGGGATGTCAGCAGAGGCTATTATACCCAGCAACTCTCTCACAGTAGATGGAAGAAATATGATATTTTGTATTGACTTAATTTAAGCTATATCTATCTGTAAGTGCAGCTTTCAGAAGGAGCTAAAAAATAAACAAAACAAAACAAACAAAAACCTTTTACCCTAATGGGGTTAATCAAACCCAAGAATGAAACACAATGATAGTCACATACCAGGAAATCCAAAGAAGGAACATGTGTTGTGCGCGCGCGCACACACACACACACACACGCACACGCACACGCACACACACGCACACGCACACGCACACACACACACACACACACACACACATGAGGTATTAGGACAACAGTGATGATAACAAGGTGGTCCAGAGAAGGCTAAATTTAACCCACTAATGAGGGACTGGATTAGCCTTGTGGCGCTGGAATCAAAGAGGGAGTTTCCATTTAGCAGATCTTTAGACATGCCGGTTAACTTATAAATATTTCCCTCTACCACCCCAGATTCAGTCAGTTAATAGCAGCAGTTCAGTTAATATTCTGAGGAATAGACAAGTACTCCCCCAATTCTCTGCTGTTGTACATGTAAAGCAGTTCAGGAGAGAGACTTTTGTCAGAGGAGTGAGATGTTGGAAGGACCAGAGGTTTGCTTGTAGAATGTAGCTACAGAAAGCTGTAATTAGGCCTAAAAATCTTTTATTTATTTATTTATTTATTTATTTATTTATTTATTTATTTATTTATTTATTTTTATTACATATTTTCCTCAATTACATTTCCAATGATATCCCAAAAGTCCCCCATACCCTCCCCCCCACTTCCCTACCCACTCATTCCCATTTTTTTTTTTTTTGGCCCTGGCGTTCCCCTGTTCTGGGGCATATAGTTTGTGTGTCCAATGGGCCTAAAAATCTTGAACTATGAGGAAAGAAAAGGCCAGTGTTTTACCTCTGCCCCACTACACAATGCTTGTCCCCAGCTATCTGAGTTTTCCTTTGGGAACCAGGGACAAGTTCTTCATCCTTTCTTCACTGCCTCTTACTATATGGATGGCTCTACTCACATCTATGTCTCCTCTCTTAGTGAACTTATCAAGTTTGAAAGTGTCTATGTTCCATCACTTGGACAGACCCAGATACTAAGCAATACCAATTCTTCAGGTCTTGAAGTGGAAATCCCATTCTTTGCTTCTGGTGATGAACCTTCTTCTCATCCCTGTCTATGTTCTCCTCCCACTTACCAATTATCATTTCTTTCCTCTTTGAAGAAAGAAACTGCCAATGGTATCAGAAGATAGAAAAATCTCCCATGATCACCAATTAGCATAGCAAAGTTTGCCATCCAACTAAAACCAGTCTGGAGATTGCATGCTGTCTCCATCACCTTTTCAACACAAATGGCAACGAACAATTATCCACAAGCCCATAAACCCTTAGCTGTCATAGAGAAGCCAGAAACAAACATTGGAGAAAAACACACAGCAGCAGAAATAGTACTGATCCAACAGGATGGCTGCATGTTGAAGACTCTGAATAGGTCCATGGTTATCATCCAACACAAAATTCATTTCCAAATGCATTTAAATCCTTGTCCTAAAACCAGATACACTTCACCTGAGAGAAGTGCAAGTGGGGAATAAGCCTTAAATGCATTTGTACAGAGGATGACCTTACAGAAACAGTTGCAGCAAGCATAGGGCCTATGTGAGTTTGCATCAGTTCCTTTGTGTATATGTTATGTTAGTATTTATGTTAGCTTTTATGTTATTATTTCCATGTGACTCCCAACTGTTAGAAGACTGTGCCCTTGTCTATTGTGACTGCCTTTGGGAATCTCTCTCTCTGTGTCTCTCTGTCTCTCTCTCTCTCTCTTTCTCTCTCTCTTCTCTCCTGTTAGGTTGCTGTGTCAAACTTTGATACATTCATTCTTGCTTCATCTTAACATACTTTATTCTGCGAAAAGTAATAATAATATTTCTTTCACCTCAATCCTCTTTCTTATGTTATATAAATTAAGGTCCAAAACACAACTTTATAGTCAGTGTCTGACAAAGATGAACGGAAAGTATGTAACAACTCTCTGTCTTTCTAGATCTGTCTCTGTTTCTTGACTTCTCTTCCTGTCTCTTTTTCTTTCTCTCCACAATCATCTTTTCAGAAAAAGAGCATAGAACCTTGAAATCTCATGATTCCACATTTAGAGCTTCCTGTTTCATCTGGTCCTTTGAAATTTTACCACAACATTCTAGATGTTTTAAAGAATAAGCCTAAAATAAAGTATCATGTAAATGTTTTCTGGACTCAAAGCAATTTTGCTCTTTGATGATTTTGTCACATTTCCCTTTATAGGGACATCAGAGAGAAACATCTGGCCAACACATTGATGCGGTTTGAAAATAAGCGAAGTACTGGAAAATACATGCAGCGCATGGACAATTAACAAAAGACTCCAGTGGCATTGATGCCTAACCATCTACAATGGAAAATAACCAAGAGACATGAATGAACATCTTGTCTGGAGAAAAACGAATCAAAAGACAGATACAAATGTCAAGGAGCTTCATGGATGCTTTAAATTTTATTCCAAGCTGAAAAAGGACATATTTTCGACTGTCAAAAAATTTCTTGAGGCAATAAAGACTCCATTTATTTACAACAGACATTTAAAATCAAACCCATCTAGATTATTCAGATAATATAGCCAAGACGAAGCAAGGAGAGGCAACTTGACAAAGGTCACATATTTAATTATCAGCATAGCTACGCCTATAATTTGTTGTTTATAATCTTATATCTAATAATGCACAGAATAAACTGAACAAAAATTGTACTGACTACAGAAAACAGACTATAATATATGACTATAATATATGACTATAATATATGACTATAAGAATAAAGGAGGAAATTCCCACCATTTTCAAAACCACACATATTTTATAACTGCGCAGAGGACATAACCTGCAGTATTCATAGCCAGCCTTCTTTCCAAATCCATTTTTGTATGCTCATTTACAAAATGTTATGGATGTGATTCATTGTAAATAGCATAAAGACAAAGCAGGGTTTGCTGTGATTAAAGCTGGACTTTGTCTGCATCCCATTGTTGCTGCCCCCTGCAGTGATGCGGGACAAGAACGGCCAAGATCAGCTTTCTAAATGCATTGGAGCCTCACTCCACATTCCTCCAAGATGACAAAGTGTCAATAGAAGTAATGTGTCAACTGAAATGTACAGGTGGTAGACAAAGATAACCTCAACGACTGTTTTTGTGGTACACTTTTCAAAAATAACAGACCTGTTAACTCAGCATAGAAGGGGCAATACCAAGGATATTTTTGAAATAAACTAGAATAAACGTAACATATGTAAAAACTCCATTTGCAGGTGGAGAGATCACTCAACAGTTAAGAACCCTGATTTAGGTTATGGTATTTAGATCTGGTAGTTTACAAACTTGTAACCCCTGTTCTCTCCTCTTCTGGCCTCTTTGAGAACTCTATGAACAATGAAGTTGAATAATTCACAAGTGGAATTTTATGAAATTAATTTTTTTTTCTGCCCAGCAAAGGAGCAATCAATGAGGTTAAAGAGAAGCTCATAGAATGGGAGACAGTGTTGGCCAGTTATATATGTGATAATCTACTATCCAGAATATATGAAGAACTCAAAAACAACAAATGATCCATTCAATTAATGGGCCTGTGGCCTCAGTAGAAAGAGTTCAAGAAAAGAAGGAAAAGGATACCTAAAAATATCTCAAAACATGTTCATGATCCCTAGAAATTAGGAAAATACAAATCAAGACAACTTTGAAATTTAATCTTGCCTCAGTTAGAATATCAAAGATTAATAGAAACAACAACTAATGCAGGTCAGGACATGCTGAAGTGATCCCTGCCCTGTTTTTTTGTTTTTTCTTTTTGTTCTGTTTTGTTTTGTTTTGTTTTGTTTTGTTTTGTTTTGTTTTGATGAGATTGCAAAGTGTTGCAGACACTAAGAAATCAGTTCGGAAAATTCTCAGAAAGGTGAAACATAAATCTACCATGTAACTTAGCCATATGAGTCCTTGGTATGTACCCAAGGGAATCACATCCCCTTGCACAGACGTGTGTTTACTAAAGGTGTTTGAGGATATATTTTAAGAATTAGCAGCAGAGGGCCAAGATAGACTCTCTAAGTCTGAAATGCATTGTTTTATAAAAGATATTTGAAATTATTTTACTGGTGTGACTGGATAGTTTTGTTCAGAATGCATTATAATAAATGATTTTTAACATTTTTGGATATTTCATATATATAATGCACTTGATTATATTCAATCTCATTCTTCTCCCCAACTCTCCTATGGGCCACATCACATCCTAGCCCCTATTTTTCTTACATATTTGTTTTATTTTTTGATTATAATATTATTACACCGTTTATACCTTCTCCTGTTTTCTGTCCAAACACTTCAATATAACTTTCCTTGTTCTCTGTCAAACTCATGTTTTCTTTTTTCACATAAAATTGTTTCTGTATATGTTTCCTAAATATTTCTGAATAAAGCTTTTTCAGCTTGTATAGTGATGTTGGAATGTATGTTTTCCGGTTGACTAGTGCTGGAAAACCAACTGATCCCTGGGGAGGACTCCTCTTCACACTGTCTGTCAGCATTCCCTCACTGCTGATAGTTCCTTGTGTAAGGCTGAGACTTTGTTATCTTTGATCTGCCCACCTTGGAATATCTACTGTTGTCCATGCTCAGCTCATGTTTAGGCATTCATGTTAGTGACAATTTATGGGTTTAGCATCTGATAATCCTGGGGGATGTACTCTTACAACAAACTCTCTTATACTCTGTTTTTTTTTATAATCATTCTATTTCCTCTTCTCCAGTGTTATCTTACCCTTAGGAGCAGAAATTATTTCTCAGAAGTATTCATAGGAACTGGGATCCATAGCTCTGCATTTTAATTGTTTGTGGTCTTTTGTAGTCTTTATCTGTGTGAAAGGGAACTTTGCATGATGAAGTTAAGGACTACAATTTCCTGTGAATATAGAGACCACTGTTTATAATATACTTAAGGATTGTACTGTCTTTGTAATGTGGTAGCTGTAGGTTCTCCTCCAAAATCAATGAATTCACTAGTTTAAGGTTGTTTGCTATGTTTTTAGTACCAAACAAGAATTCCTTCCTGTTGATGTGTCTTATGCCCAATTTGAGAGCTATTGGTTATCAACGAGGTATGTATGCCACCACTGCTCCTTTAGGGTTATTATGCCATGCCGGTCAGTGTAGTTCATGCATATTGCAGCTGGGATGGATATTTAGTTGTATCTTTCCTTTGGAAATATACATGACAATTGTTGGTAACATAAAAGCTAGTCCTCAGAGAGGAGATTTTCAGTCATATCTAGCCCAGGGCTTCTGGGTCCCACATCAGAAGTATACAGTTTCTTCAACAAGAGGTACTGACCTACCTTTTATGCCAACCCAGGGAAATAGCAATAGTCTGTCTTATTTTGGGAATTTCTTGGATAACCTTGGACCACAGATCAAAAGGTTTTGTTATGCCTTCCTTTTTGAATTTTCATTAAGTTAAAATCTTTTTTTGTTTTTGTTTTGTTTTGCTTTGTTTTGTTTTTTTGAGACAAGGTTTCTCTGTATAGCCCTGACTGTCCTGGATCTCACTTTGTAGACCAGGCTGGCCTCAAACTTAGAAATCCATCTGCCTCTGCCTCTCAAGTGCTGGGATTAAAGGTGTGTGACACCATGACCATCTAAGTGAAAATCTTTAAAGTGATCTTTAGTATTAAGAGAGAGCCTTATATGTTCACATGGGAAATTTCAATGAAAAAATATATTTATACCACAAAATAATTCTTTTGGGGGTAGTAAATAATTCATAGTATGAAAACACTGGAGTTAGGAGTTAGAAAGACTCCTTGATAGGCGGACAGAGATAGGGACTATGGTTAAGGAATAAAGGTGACAAATTTCCAGTATGTCCACCTAATTCTTACCCTCTGGACTTGTGGCAAAAGTCTAGGATATCTGATTCATATATTAGATTCATTTTTAACTTCTTCAGAGTTTAGAATCCAAAAGCAAATTAAGGAACCCTATATTCTACAACATTTCAGCATCATTTGTTGTCAGTTCTTTTGTTGATATATATTCTTTTTGAATGGTTAAGAAGAAATTCAAAATTTTCCTTTTCTTTTTTTCCTGAATTGGTAGGACAAAAACAAAACAAAAGAAAACAAAGAACAAAAAACAAAGCAAAACAAAAACAAACAAACAAAAAACAAACAAACAAACAAACAAAAAACAAGCAAAAAACAAACAAATAAACAAAAAACATGGTTGAGAAATTTTCCAGCTATTTCTTTTTAAAGAGAATTCTCAGTCATTTAACCCAGTCCCATTGTTTTTGATGGGACAATTGTGGATTTTGTTTATTTATTTATTTATTGGTTTGTGTGCATTGGTCTACATATATATGATTTTTTACCGATACCATATTGTTTTTATTTCTATGGCTCAATAACATATCATAAAGTCTGTAATGCTAACCCTTCCTTCAATTTGCTCACAATTATTTTGGATACCAGGAATTTTTCTATGGTTTTGGTTTCTTATAAATTTTAGGCTAATTTTTTTTTTTTTTTTTTTTTTTTTTTTTTACTTCTCTAAACATTGAGATAGGGATTTTGGTTTGTGCTATGTTAACTCTTTAGATACTTTTTGCCAAATGTTCATTTATACAATATAGCTTCTACCAATTCAAAACTATGATTTATAATTCTATCTTCTGTGGTCTTTCTTTATGTTTTTCTTCAGACATTTAAAGCATCCATTATAGATTTTTTTTCCTTCCTTGGTTAGGTTTATTCCTATTCATGCTTTTGATGCCACCATTAATAAGAGTGTGTCCATGATATCTTTTTCTGAATGTGTATTGTTTTACAGCAAAGCTATTGACTTATAAATGTCCATTCTCTCTTGTGAGACTAGGCCGGGGCCTAGCAAACACAGAAGTGGATGCTCACAGTCAGCTATTGGATGGAGCACAGGGCCCCCAATGGAGGAGCTAGAGAAAGTATCCAAGGAGCTAAAGAGATCTGCAACCCTGTAGGTGCAACATTATGAACTAACCAGTACCCCGGAGCTCTTGACTCTAGCTGCATATGTATCAAAAGATGGCCTAGTCGGCCATCGCTGGAAAGAGAGGCCCACTGGACATGCAAACTTTATATGCCCCAGTACAGAGGAACGCCAGGGACAAAATATGGGAATGCGTGGGTAGGGAAATGGGGGGGGGAGCGTATGGGGGACTTTTGGGACAGCATTGGAAATGTAATTGAGGAAAATACGTAATAAAAAATATTTAAAAGGAAAAAAAATAAAGTATTTGGTATGTGTATACATTCTCATGCAAAAAAAAAAATATCCATTCTCTATCTTGGCACATTGCTGAATTTGCTCAAAATTTCTAGAACTTTCCTGGTAGAGTTTTCAGATCTCTAATGTGTAGTATCATACCTTCTGAAAATGGAATAATCTTCCTTTTTTCTCTTTAATTTCCTTCACATTCCTTTATTGCTTCAGCTGGTATTTTTCAAGCACAATATTGAAAGGCATTGGGGATAACGCTTATTCCTGTCACAATACTGACTTCAGTGAGATTATTTCTAATTTCCTCTATTGAGGATAATGTTGGCTGTGGGTTCTTAATAAACAATTTTATTAAACTGAATAAATGTCCTGCTTTTTTGTAGAAACTATATAATAGTATACATGTTTAAGTATTACTATCATAAAGTCATACTAGATTTTATCTGAGAAATTTTCTTAGTCTATTGTGATGATCAAATGAATATTTTTTAGTCCACCTTCTTGGCTTGCTAAGTATATTGACATATACAAGTCAAGGCATCTCTACTATTCAAGGATAAAGCCAAGTTCATCATCATGGAATCATTTTTAGGAAGTCTATATTGTAATTGAGCACTCTTGCATCTATGTTCATCAGGAGTATCGGTCTATAGATTTTTGTTTGTTTATTGGCAGATAGTCAATTTTATTTGCATATCTGATAGGATTCTACAGTGAATCCATCTGACTCTAGACCCTTTTAAGCTGGTCTGCTTTTTATCATTGTATTTATCCTCTCATTTGTTTGCTGTCTGTATAGGTTTTTGACTTCTTAGTTTAGTTTTTCTGTTTTTTCTGAATCTAGAACGTCATCTCTTTTATTTAGATTTTCCAGAGATTAAACACCTAGTTACTGAATGAATGGCGCAAAAGAAGTAATAAATAAATAAATAAATAATAAATAAATAATTAATTAAATTCTAGAACACCAAACAAATAGTATAATTTGTATATTCGATGTTAGGAGCAGGTGTGGCGGCAGTCCTAAAGGCGCCAGAGACTGCAGCTAAGTCATATGACTTGCACCTGACTTCCTCATATAAGACACAAACATCTTGAGTGCTGCGCAGGTGTACCAGGATACCGGTGAATCCAATTTGGTGGAGATTTGCCCCTGCTGCCCTGATTAGCTGAAGCTGCATGCCTGGTGAGGTGGCGTGGCCTGCTGTGCGTGGATGGGAACTGAGAGTATAAAAGGAGTGAGAGGCCCAGGGTTCGGGGGAGATATAAACAGGGGAGATATATAAACAAGGGAGATATAAAAACAGGGGAGATATAAAAACAAGGGAGATATATAAACAAGGGAGATATATGGAGAAAGAAGAAACAGGACTGAATAAACGTGTGCAGAAGGATCCTGTAGCAGCGTCGTTCTTCCTGGCCTGTTGAGCGCGCGCAACAGTTGGTGCCGAAACCCGGGAAAAGAAACATCTTCAGGCATGAGCGAAGACCCACTGCTACAGGGAGGATTCAGAACTGCATCACTGGGAAGGAGTGGTTAATAAAGGTTCCCGTAAAACAGACTGTTGAGAAGGATCCAGCGTGGATTCAGAACTCTTCAGCTGGGGAACGGTACTGATGAAGAGAAAGAAGAAAGATGAAGACTGAATAAACTGCTGTTAGAAGGACTGGTGGTCATGTCGTTCTTGCTGGTCGAGAGCAGACGCGACAATTGGTGGCCCGTACGGGGAACCGACTCCCCCACCGAGTTCAGAACTTTCAGCAGTCAGTGGTTGCCGGCAGGGTAAGTTCGCGGTGAGTGAAACTTGCGACCCCAGGGGTTTGGGAAGGACCTCGGATAAAATTGAGGCAAGTATAAAGTTGCCAGGAAGGAGGCACAAAGTAACGATAAGGTTCCTGGCTTTGGGACAAGTTAAGGTTCCTGGTTTTGGGACAAGTTAAGGAACTATGATAACCTCAGTGTAGTGATCAAGAGATCCTCGCTGTGTAGTTATGCTTTTTTCTCCCATTGGCCCTTTGTGGGTAGGTCTGATAGTTTTGGTCTTTTTTGTTCTGATATATGGACTCTGTTACTGTTTGAAACTGTGTGTAGAGACAGTCAAGACAGGTCAGAAAATCCTTATAGAGCAACAAGAAAATATGTCGGAAGAGGAGAAGGGCTTAAAAAGAAAAAGGAAAAAGAAAGGAGACACAGTGTTATCAGGTGGACAGAAAGGACAAAATAAAAGAGCTGAGGCAGAGGAGGAAGGCGAATTAGCTTCTGCGTCCTCTCCCTATGCCTCCTCAGCAGCCACCTGTAGGTGGACCTTCTGTCTGGAGATTTGGAGAGGATCGACCAGATCAGGTGTTGATGTGGGCGAGAGGGTCTGTTTGTGTGTTTCCACAGGACCAGACGGAACCTCTTTTCGTGCCGGAGAGATTGGTGAGACGCTGCAAGAATGAGGATCCTGATCCAGTTGCCCCTGTGGATATGGTGGATGATCCCACAAGCACAAAGGATGGAGCCGAGATGAGAGATCCTTTCGGTATTCCAGAAGCCGATACCAGCTCGACATGACATTCAAATTTTTCCACGCTTTTTGATCCCTGAATTCCCCTTAAAGAGATAGCCCCTCTGGCTATCTATCCCTTGCTTCAGGGAAGATGAGCGGGGATGAGAGCCCTGGGATGTATGCTTGTTATAGTGTGTGTGTGTTTTGTGTTTGGCACATGTGTTAGGTGCAGAGTGTGCGGCCCGCACTTTCGCCATGGTAGCGTAGGCTTTTGCTGCAGTGGAGGCGGGACAATCTCCTCAGATTTGGTTTGCCGCTCTAAAAGAAATTATGCTGCGTTATGCCGTGGGGTGCGAGGCTAAGCACTGCACAGAGGATAGCTTGCTGTTGGCATCCTGTGGAAGGCACGTCTGATTGCATGAAGGTTCAGTGTCCTAGTTCCCTTCCCCTAGGAAAAACGACACGGGAGCTGGCCAAGACCTCTCTGGGTGATGAGCCTAAGGGATGGTTTTGTGTAGGGCCCCTATGCTTGCACACTGGGGATCAGACCTCTACCTTCACCCATGAGGCTTGCTTGCAGCAATTAAGATCTGGCCATAGGTTAATCAACATCCTGGCCTTTTGATGCACCTGCCGCAAGCAAAACACAATCTCCCCAGGAGTGGCTTGGCATAATAGAGAGGTAGTCAGTGATAAGACTCCCTGGGCATGTCACCAACCTAAGACAGGGATCAAACCAATGCTGTTTGTCACCCAAGGACGGGTAAGGGGCATGGCTGCGGGGGGCTTTCTACAGACATTCTCTCTGCCAGAAAAGAAAAAAGGGGGAGATGTTAGGAGCAGGTGTGGCGGCAGTCCTAAAGGCGCCAGAGACTGCAGCTAAGTCATATGACTTGCACCTGACTTCCTCATATAAGACACAAACATCTTGAGTGCTGCGCAGGTGTACCAGGATACCGGTGAATCCAATTTGGTGGAGATTTGCCCCTGCTGCCCTGATTAGCTGAAGCTGCATGCCTGGTGAGGTGGCGTGGCCTGCTGTGCGTGGATGGGAACTGAGAGTATAAAAGGAGTGAGAGGCCCAGGGTTCGGGGGAGATATAAACAGGGGAGATATATAAACAAGGGAGATATAAAAACAGGGGAGATATAAAAACAAGGGAGATATATAAACAAGGGAGATATATGGAGAAAGAAGAAACAGGACTGAATAAACGTGTGCAGAAGGATCCTGTAGCAGCGTCGTTCTTCCTGGCCTGTTGAGCGCGCGCAACAATTCACTAGAAATATTTTTATTGTACATTTTGTGTTTTATTGTGTTGTGGTCAGATAACATATAAAGAGTGATTTGAATAGCTTTGCACTTATAAATGTTAGTTTTATTTTTCAGGTTGTTATTTATTTAAGTACAGACTAGAAATGCTACTGAGTAAAATGTGTATTAATTAATGGTCTTAATTGCTTAGTTATTTGGGGATAATATTTGTATTTGCATAGATATTTGTTAAATCATATGGTATATGATAAAACTTGAGACAATGTATATTAGGTTTGTTTTTGAAATGCATGATAGCTACTATGACCTTCACACTGTTCATATTTGGTGTTGCTGTTTAAATTCTCAGTGGTAGTTTGTATCTTAATAAATGTGGCTCCTGTTCCTCTCTTGTCTCCCTGCTATGCTCATTTGTCTCTCCAGTATGAAATATTGCACATTGCATTTGTGTTAGGTTTGGCTAGTTGGTTAAATCCTTTCTAGGCTATTTATGCTATGGGTAGGTTTTCTTTCTCCTTTAATTATAGCAGATAATTTGTTGCACATGTTTAGAGTACTGGAATACGATGGTTAGAGTGGTAGTCTTTTAAGGTTTGGAATATATTGCTCCAGGATTTTCTGGCTTTCAACGTTTCAACTGAAAAAAAATCAACCTTTATTCTAAGGGATTTTCCATTATATGTGCCTTGATTTCATTTCTGGCAGCTTTCAATATACTGTGTTCTGGATAGTGAGTGTTTTAACTATGATATGCTCTGGGGTTTTCTTTTGTGGTCTTGTCTATTCAAGTGCTGTATGTTTCAAGTATCTTCATGGCTAAGTCTTCCCTTAGTTTGGAGAAGATTTCTTCTATGAACTTGTTGACACTCTGGTCTGATGAGATAAATCTCTCCAACCCAAATATGCTCTGGCAATGAAATATGTCTCAATTAATGTGAATACATGTTGTGCACCTAGATTGGACAAATCTACCACTACACTACCATCTTCTCCATCTATGAGACCTCTTAGAACTTGCGATTTCTCCAGGCAATGTGCTTCTGCTATGCTCTTCGTCTTCCTCCTCCTCTGTGTCCTCTCCCTCTTCCATTTTTCTCCTTCTTCTCTCTCCTCCCCTTCCACTACACTCTCCCTTTTATCTGCCCAATTATCAGCTCTCCTTCATTTTACAAATTAAAGTGGGAAGAGGTAAAAGGAGTGCTGACTCATTCCTTGTTCACAACCATTCACAGGAAATTGAATTAACATCAAATATGATTAGCCCCAGGGCTATCCACAACACTGGTCTAGGACATTGACTTAGGACTCTTCCTCATCATCTATGCTTATAATTCATAGAATTGTTTTATTTTTATTTTTTTCATGAAGCCCCACATTTCCAGTTTGTTTCTTCCCCATGTTTTAAATTCCCATATCCCTGGCTTATTTTATCTACACTTTATACTTTCTCCTCAACTCCTGATGCCCCTTCTTGCTTTGTTCCTTCTAATTGTAATGCTTTCTTTAGACTTTTCTACTTAATCATTTCATTTTTCATTTTTTTATTACAGCTTGATTCTTCTTCAATATTTCTATGTCCCAATCAAATTCATTCTCATATCCTAGATTTTTCTCCATCTTATATATCAGTCTTATATTTGTGTTCCTTGACTATGACTTTGGAGATATTTTTCATTATATTCCCTCTCCTCAGATTAACTGAGTTGAATTTTTGTGACTTCTTTTAATTTATTTCTTTGATAGAATTTATGATCATTATTTTGAATTTTATGTCCTGGGGTTTATATTGGTAATTTTCTTTGGCAAACATTGTAAGAGGACCAGTCAGTTTTGGAGAGAGGATCCAGAATTATCTTTTTGTTGATTATATTGTTGCTATCATATCTGGGAATGTGTATTTCTTTTGTTAGTTTTAACTCTACTATGGATTAATCAATTTAGGAATGAAGAGAAGATGAGCAAGCCTGTTAGGCTCAGAGGTTGGAAATGACTTTGATAGAATAAGTCAAGTGGACAAAGGGGACTGGGCACTTGATGTGCTTCTTGGTTCAAGCCTGGAACATAGACATATCCTTGAGGCTGGATAAAAAGGTGGACAACCAGACCCCCAGAGCTTCCAGGGACTAAACCATAAACCAAAGAGTACACTTGGAGGGTCCCATGGCTCCAGCTGCATACATATCAGAGGATGGCCTTGTTGGATATCAGTGCGACAAGAGTCCCATTGTCCTGTGAAGGCTCGATGCCCCATTGTAGGAGAATGCCAAGGCAAGGAGGTGGGAGTGGGATGGTGGGTAGGGGAACACCCTCATAGAAGCAGGGGGAGGGGTATGGATAGGGGGATTCTAGAGGGGAAACCTGGGAAATGGTGGAATGCCACAATGGAGAGGCCTTTGGATTGATAGACAGTGTAGGGCAAGAGCCCTACAAACAAAGCCTCGAGATCTTTTGTGGCACAGAAAAGGATGGCCAGCTTATGTTTAAAGATGAAATGTGGTAACAGGGCTATACCTCATGGGGTTGGTGTTGTGTGTAGGATTAAGTTTAAGGAAGTCATTGAGTTAGACACTGCAGAAGAAAGTAGAAAATCTGACTGTGTGAAGAAGTTGGTTGGTTGGTTCAAATGAAGAGGGACCTGTGGTTATTGTCAGGGTCCTGGAGGAAGGCTAGAGGTTTGTTTCTCAAGTGAAAACTTAAGAGTTCTTTGGGAAGTCAGTTTGATGGTGTTTTGCCGGGGCAAACACGTCGTGAATGCACATTTTGTTAAAGTGGACACGCGTGTGGAAGGCTAATGCTGAATCATGAAGGAATGTTTCCTGAAGGAAACAGGGGAGAGGATGTTCTGCTTTTAAGGCAAGTGTGCGCAAGGACACATGATAAAGGATTCCTTGCTTAGGACACAGGGGTATTGGTCCATCTTATATTGTGTAGTTAAGCTACATTTGTTAGAGCACCATAGAGAGAAAAATATCAAACATTTTCTGGTCATATACTGTAGTTTATTGTAGCTTCCACAGACTCAGGCTGATTCAATGCACGAGCTGAGGCAGGAGCAGTTCTGAGGGGAAGGCATGTGGAGGAAAAGTGATATTTGAAAGGGTATAAATAGTACTCCACTGAGTGACAGGGACAGCACTTGGCTTGCAGGTACATCTAGCTGTGCAAGGCTTGTGGGTCTCACTGCTGCTGCTTGCTAACCTGTGAACTGAACTGCTGATTTCCAGACAACACAGATGGGAGTTGCTCCAAAGATAACCTTTCTAAACAGGTTTACTTCCCCGTATCCTTTCTTTTCCACCACCTCTGGTGGGTGGTGGGCTATAAGTAAAGTTAAAGCATTTAAGAACCATCATTCAAAGTAGGATTTGAAAAAAAAAAATAAAGTTACAGGTTTCTCCTTGGGTATGGTGGCAGACTAGGCCAGAGCAGTTGATATGATACCAGGGCTAGATCTGCCAGTTTCTGCAGAAGACATTGACCAGGGAGACTCAATTTGTTAGACCCTGAATAAAGAAGGAAATGGGAGGACTAGTAGGTAGAGATGTTGGATGCAGGGCAGAAAGGATCTTTTAACTTTCTCTCTCTCTCTCTCTCTCTCTCTCTCTCTCTCTCTCTCTCTCTCTCTCTCTCCCTCCCTCCCTCCCTCCCTCCCTCCCTCCCTCCCTCCCTCCCTCCCTCCCTGTCTCTCTCTCTCTCTCTCTCTCTCTCTCTCTCTCTCTTTCTTTCTTTCTTCCCATAACTTACTTAGATAAATGTGAAAATGATGTGGTTGTATTTACTTTGGTCTGGGAAATATACCTGGAATCACATTACTAAGAAAATTGACTCTCTGTCTTCCATTGGCCACGAGTTTATACTAGCTCTTCAGCTAGTGTTAGAAATTGCTTTAAGAACTGTTAATCTATGAATATAAAAGCTACTGTAACTATGGGAATTAAGCTTTACTGATGAATTATTCTTTCTTCTTCCACAGAGACACTATGATATTTCTTCTTATTTCCTATATTGCAATATACTTACTGTAACATTGATATTAACTTTTGTTTCACTGTGGATAGTGGTTAGTTAGCAAGTGGCTCTTGACCAAATCCCTTTCCTATTAATACTCTGATACCATTCCTACAAAGGGATAAAATGCATGAACTTCATATAAAAATACAGTTGAAGCCTTTGTCCACCTAAAAACCAATCCAATTTGAAGATTAAATAGAAACAGCCCATTCCCATGAAGATTCCCCAATCTCCAAGGAAGTAAACATTTACAATGCCTTCTTTGCTCACGTAAATTGTTGTAGACATATGTTTTACAGTAGACAGTTCAGTTTTGTGTTTGCTAATAGTTCCCACTAGAATACTATGATCACAGTGAATCCATTTCACTTTTTTATCTCTGTATGTTCCTATCCTTCACAGAAAACAAGGTGGTCAGCAAATACTTACTTAATAAATGAGTGGATGAGGGAGTCTAGTAGTATTAGCTCTCCAAAATGTCTCCTGAGAACTATTGTTTAAAAATATTTTTGGAAGTTATTTTAGCATCACAATAAATAAAACACATAGAAAAAATCCCCTGTATTCACCCCTCAGCTTTTTCTACAATTAAAAATATTAATGAGTCCTTATTACCAGTTGGAACATCTTCTGGGTATATGCCCAGTAGGGGAATTGCTTGATCTTCTGGCAGTACTATGTCCAATTTTCTGAGGAACCACCAGACTGATTTCCAGAGTGGTTGTACAAGCTTGCAATCCCACCAGCAATGGAGGAATGTTCCTCTTTCTCCACATCCTCACCAGCATCTGCTGTCACCTGAATTTTTGTTCTTAGCCATCCTGACTGGTGTGAGGAAGAATCTCAGGTTTGTTTTGATTTGCATTTCCCTGATGATTGAGGATGTTGAAAGTGTTTTCAAGTGCTTCTCAGCCCTTTGGTACATGCTCTACTATGTTCATAGCAGCCTTATTTATAATAGCCAGAAGCTGGAAAGAATCCAGATGTCCCTCAACAGAAGAGATACAGAAAATGTGGTACATTTACACAGTGGAGTACTACTCAGCTATTAAAAACAATGAATTTATGAAATTCTTGGACAAATGGATATATCTGGAGGATATAATCTGTGAGGTAACCCAATCACAAAAGAAGTCACTTGATATGCACTCACTGATAAGTGGATATTAGCCCAGAAATTTACCCAAGAGTACAATTTGCAAAACACAAGAAAATCAAGAAGAAGAAAGACCAACGTGTGGATACTTCATTTATCCTTAGAATAGGGAACAAAATACCCATGGAAGGAGTTACAGAGATAAAGTTTGGAGCTAAAACAAAGGGATAGACCATCCAGAGACTGCCCCACCCTGGGATCCATCCCATAATTAGCCACCAAATGCAGACACTATTGTACATGCCAGCAAGATTTTGATGAAAGGACCCTTATATAGCTTCTCGTGTGAAGCTATGCCACTGCTTGGAAATACAGAAGTGGATGCTCATAGTAATCTATTGGATGGAACACAGGGCCCCTAATGGAGGAGCTAGAGAAAGTACCCAAGGAGCTAAAGGGATCTGCAACCCTATAGGAGGAACAACAATATGAACTAGCCAGTACACCCCAGAGCTTGTGTCTCTAGCTGCATATGTAACAGAAGATGGCCTAGTTGGCCATCATTTGGAAGAGAGGCCCCTTGGTCTTGCAAAGTTTGTATGTCCCAGTAAAGGGGAATGCCAGGGCCAAGAAGTGGGAGTGGGTGGGTAGGGGAGCAGGGCAGGGGGGATAATATAGGGGACTTTCAGGTTATCATTTGAAATGTAAATGAAGAAAAGATCTAATTAAAAATTGAAAAAATATTCATGATAAGAAATGTCATTCAGGCAATGATTGATATTGTTATAGCACAATTAACTTGACCCAAGTTGGATTTTATTACTTTTACATGGACTGGCTTTTCTTTACCATATTCATTTTTCTCTATCTGTAATCTTACATGTAGAGCTACTAGATTTTATGTTTGTAGATTTAAATAATCACGCTATAGCACTCTCCTCTTCTCAAAAAGAATTTCCTTTGTGATATTCCCCTGAGGTTTCATGCTTGTTTTCTAATCCCTAGAAGCTAACATTCGATCCCTGTATCTCAGTGTTCATATTGTTTTGAAAATTTTATGTAAATATGTAGTCATGCATCATATGAATGTTTAAGACTAGTTTTTTTTTCTCATTACAAAGCACTTAATATACACTCCATTTGGGCTCTCTCTCTCTCTCTCTCTCTATCTCTCTCTCTCTCTCTCTCTCTCTCTTTTGCTCACTTGCTCTGTGTGTGCATGTGTGTATGAATGCAGTTTTCTTCCATCTAACAGAGTGTCGCTCAATAAACAGAAGCAAACTGCATTCATAATCCTCCCCATCATTACTACATTAAACAAGTATGGTTGACTACCTACTGTGAGCTTCCAGGATTCTCAAGGTCTGAACAATTGACAGTCCTTTGTCAGCAGTAGAGACAGAACATCTTCAGCATTATAGTCAGAGGTTTGGATAGTTCTGGGTCAGTAATTCTGCTAAATCTTTATCATTCCCTGTCTTTCTCTAAAGCACTCGACTCCAGGTGGATTGGGCAACACATTTTCAGATGAGAGGAAGGTGAATTTTATTTTATTCTGAACCAGAAATAACTCCATGGTGAGTTGAAGAGCCTGTTCTTTGAGAGAAAATGTTTTTAAAAGAAGATTGGCGATATTTGATATAGCTGTTATAGAAGTGAATTTTAACAAATCAATATACACTATGATTGCAAGGAAAAAGATGCTTGTGACACATGGGAGAAGTATATTTTTCTTTCTTTCTTTCTTTCTTTCTTTCTTTCTTTCTTTCTTTCTTTCTTTCTTTCTTTCTCTCTGTTATTACCATTTTGGTTTCCTTTCTATGAGTCGTTTTGTTTTGTTTTGTTTTGTTTTGTTTTGTTTTGTTTTGTTTTGTTTTGCTTCAAGGAAATGTTAGGAAGAAGGGAACACCAGTGGAGAGTACAAGGAATAGAACAGTGTTGGGTCAATCTTCTGGTCACTATGTGCACTGGGAACAGTCTTTTGTTTGTTTGTTTGTTTGTTGTTTGTTTTTGTTTTTTTTTGTTTTTCCACTGTGAAGTCATTTTAAAAATTCTAAAATCACAGTAATACTAGGCTGGTGTTTGCAAGCAAAAGAGAGTATCACTAATAGAGTCAGGGGTTGGTGCTTACCCATACAAAGGAGGGAAGAATGAGGGGAAGGACCATGCAAGGGGAAAATGGTTGCACTGGGACAGAGAATAGGATGTAAAGTAAATAAAAGAATAAATAAATTTGAAATTTTTGAAAAGATGAAAAAGACTTAACTAGGAGCAGCTGCTGATATCAACTTCTAGAACTTTAATGGAGAATTTGTTGGGTTTTTTGTTTGTTTGTTTGTTTTTAGATGAATTCTACATCATAGATTTGCCATATTGTCTGTGTAACTGTTAAATAAGTTCCATGCAATGATAGCATAAACAGAATAAGAACAGGGGTGTTTGGAAACCTTAGTACATGCTGTGAATGAAAATTTGATGTGGTAGAAACAACTGAAGGCTGAAGACAGATAAGCCTGGTTGCATTCATTCACTTGCTTATTTATGAGCAAGTGACTCTCCCAGAATCCTAGTTTGATACAGGACACTGTTATCCCACCTTTGCTGCTAGGCTGTTACAGAGATAGAATGTGTGAGTAGGAGACAGAGTCTAGTGAATTTCAATAAAACATAACATGATTATGAATCTTGAAATCCAGCACAGACTAATTTTTCCCATTTCCTTCCATTTATTAAAAAATAAAAGCCAACAATCAAAATTAAAAATATCTACATACTCAAACTTTGGGTCATGAATTTACCGAGACAGAAAGCTAGACTTCTGATTACCATACTACTATAAGTAGAACGAAGAGTTTTATGTTTATAACTTAGTATCCCTATAAACATTTATGGAACATGGAACTACAGTATGTATGACAAATTGTTTTAAATAACATTGGAATAAATCTAGTGTTACAAAAGTCACAGACACAGATGAAGGATCAGCAAGTCATGATGCCTAGGAGAAAAATAAAGGAGATTCTGCTAGACACAAACTGAAAATGGTTCCATTATGAGGATACAGTGTGCATTCGCTATTTTTATCCTACACAACCCTAAATCTGACTGGCTGCTTGCTGGATGTTCAACTCAGACTGTTATATTACCTGCCCACATTCAGCTGTTGCTTGAGTAGATGACATTAAAATTCCTCCAAGCACTAATGATCCAGTAAGGAGGTTCCATTTAGAGGGACATGGGGCAATGGTTTAGCTTTTATCGAATGTATATATTTTGCTAGAAAGGCAAGATGATGGTGAAGACAAAGAGATGATTCAACTTCCTGTGTATCTTCCTAAAACTGGCTCAGAATGGTGAGTCTGACTGTTTCCAATGGATTATGGAAGCCTGTGTCCTTCTTAGTGAGACCGTAGGACTAAGGTGAGCACAAAAATATACATAGGTTGGAAGAAATGAAAATGTTCACTCATCCTTAAGGATTATAACTATGATTGTCATTGGAAGCAGCACTAATGACATGACACATATAAAAATCCTCTCCTGTTTTCCAATGTATTTTAAGGAAACAAAACATGACAAGTGATTTCTGGCTAAGGAATTTAAGTGTATAGATGCAAAGAAAGATCAATACTGAGGTTATATTCATTGTCCAAGATATGAAGTTAATGAAATTAAAAATTCGGTTGATATTTGAAATAATTGTTAATGTAGAAGGACCTATGATTTCTATGAAAACACATCTAGATTTTGAAATAATCCTGTGCAAACCTCGCTTAAATACATTGAAGGAATGAAGAAAAGTACCGCTGAGTTGCGTTTTAATATTTAACATGAGCTTCATTAAGATGATTCACTTTTTAGCAATTTATTGAATGTCAAGGTACCTCAAGAAAACTGCAGAATCCCAGTAGTTAATTCCTGTATGATGTTTAATTATGTACATACATTAATGGTTTGTAAAGACAATGCAGCCAGATTACCTTGAATGATACATTATAGGTTTCTCTTTGCTACCAATATAATACACCTACATTTGGGAAAGTAAGCAAAATTTGAAATATTGAATACTTGGTGAGAAAAGTTCAGAATTTGTGAGGATGTATGTGTCCTATGTTTAATATTTTTATGAAACCTAAAATTCATCTGGCTCTGTCCCCTTCTTTTGAAAGCACATCATAGTGTGCAAGGCTTGTCTCTCCTCTATAATCATCAAAGCCCCTAACAAATGCTTGTGGGTCTCAATGTCTTGTCTTTTGTGTTGTGTGTGACTGTCCACATGGTTTTCTTTCTAAATTTACTTGATTTTGACAAGCCCGGCTCACACTTTTCTGTCTGTTAAACTATGTGCAGTATCTTGGTTGATACCTTTATAATTATCTCATTGGCATAGCACAGTACCTCCCACACTATAGCTGCTTGTCAATATCTGAAGTAGCTCTTATGATTATTGGATATCCCCATTACTGAGCTCTCTCTATCCATTTCTGTTCTGCTTTTGCGTGTTTGTTTGCTTTTTTCTTCTTTTCTTTCTTTTCTTTTCTTTTCTTTTTCTTTTTTCTTTTTTCTTTCCTCCTCCTCCTCCTCCTCCTCCTCCTCCTCGTCCTTCTTCTTCTTCTTCTTCTTCTTCTTCTTCTTCTTCTTCTTCTTCTTCTTCTTCTTCTTCTTCTTCTTCTTCTTCTTCTTCTTCTTCTTCTTCTTTTTCTTCTTCTTCTTCTTCTTTTTGGAAGGGTTTTACTGTGTAGTGTGTAGACTTGTTTGTCCTAGAACTCATTCTCTAGACCAGACTGTCTTCAAACTCAGAGATCTGCCTACATCTCCCCCCACCCCCACAAGCATTGGGATTAAAAGCATGTGCCACCACTGCCCAACTTCATGTCTGTGCTCTTAAAAGAAGGATATTATTATAGTTTCCTTATTGAGCATGAGGTCAATGTGAAAACTGATCCTTAGAGATATTGCTTGAAATCACATAATTAGCTAGTGAGTATAAATGAGAGGCATTTTTGTTTCTGATTTTAAACAACATGAGAGAATAGGACATTTGTAATAGTTACCTGGCACCTGATAAATGTGGCAATAAAAATTTCTGCAGGTCTGTCTTATGCATACATTTGCATATTTCCTTCTTTACAGGTGGTCAGGTCATTCACAGGTCCATTCCTTTTCTGTACCATTAAAACTATCATATGAAAAAAGTTGAAATCTTGGCAAGGTGTTCTGGAAGCGATTTTGTGCTCAAAACTTCTGTCTGAATATTTTCAGATTTATTTGCCCTTTCTTTAATTCTTAAAATGAATTTCACATCATTTTCTCATGAAATAGAACAGAAGATTATTTTTTCTATGCACTGTTCAGCTTTCCCTAAAAAAAAAAAAAAAATTGTTCTTCCTAAGCTCTATCATAAAGTTCATAAAGATAAGGCAAATGGAAACCATGTCTCATCTCCTTCCCTAAATCCAGTTTCTTCTTGTAAACACAAATGGACAAAGGGAAGGTAACTGCCTTATTTTGGACACAAATATGAATTATGATGTAAAATGGTACTATTTTCTTGAAAGAGTCAAAGTAAATTATTTTATTTATTATAACAACTATTTTCTTATGGCTTGAATGTGATCTTTCACACAGAATCCTGGTTTGAATGACTGCACCCCTAAATGATGGCATAATATTGAGAACTTTAGAAACTTAAAGGAGGCCTGGTGTGAAAGTGTCATTGCAGGTATTCCTTAGAAAATTATACCCACTCTCCACTTAGTTCCTCAATCTACCTTAAGTTTCCTTGTATAAGAGCCTCCTTTTTTGAAAGGCTCTTACATCACTTCCTCACCATGGGCATAGACTTAAAATTTTCAGTGGGAAAAACAGGATTTGACACCCAATTGTGAAGTACAAACAACAAAAGTAACATATCTAACTCTTCTTTTTTTGCCATGTTTACATTTTGAAAGCTTGCTTACAAGCTGGAAGGATAAATTTAGATATGGGAAAATTGTGTATAGTCGTGGGTGTCCTGGAACATTTGAAAAGACATGTACTTTGAATCCATCAATGTAGACAAGTATAATAACTTAACATGATTAAGTATTATAAAGTGTAGATTATGAAGTGAAGAAGGAGAAAGACTTTGAAGAATCTTTCAGCATGTTCTGTCTCATTACTTTACTTTTCTGCATTTCCTGAAAGGTTATATTATTTCCCCCTTCTGGCAGATACTGCCACCTCTCGAAGGCCATGCTGACAGAATGGGCAAACTCGTTATTTAATTGCTCATTTTCCAAATGAAGTCATTGAGGTACTTTATTCTCTATTGTATAATTAGGTGCCTCTTCTTAATAATGGGGTACAGATCATCTCCAATTCTGATTATTAGCCTATCCTGGAAAAGTGAGGGTTTCATTTTACAAGTATTAAACTAATATAATATTCACTGGAAATTCATTATTTCCATGTGATAGGATAGATTAGAGAACACTGAATTTGAAATCAGCATGAGTTCTTAATACACAGGAGAAAGTATTAAAAACCTACTCATAATGTAGTTAAAAAGAAAAACATCGTATTATAATTAACTAAGATGTTATTTACTTGACATTCTTACAACTAACTTAAATTACATTTTTTCTTCTTCAAAAAATTCAAACAGATATCCTTTAGAACTTACTGGTTTTACTTGGAAAAGAAGGATAGTAACTGTGTACTCAGACCAATTTAAGTTCAAACACAATCAAGTAATTTGAATTTTCTATATCTCCATTATCCTCAGTTTTACTTAACAAGTAACAGAATTGTGAGGTCTGTAATATACTCTGTGAAGTAGTGTAAAAAAATGTCCCTAGTGTTTATTTGTGTCTAGTGGGTCTCAAGACAAATACATTTTTAGTTTGGAGAAAAAGAAAGTGGTAAGGGTATTTGTGAAAGGATGATTCAATGACAAGGCTTCCAAAATCATGTTCCATAATTGAAAAACTTGCCGTGTATACTTAATTACTAGAGAGGGCATTTTCCTCCCATGTGTGACTATCACCTTATATTTATTTTTAAAATTTTCAAGAATATTTAAAGATATCCAATTGTGCCACATTTCTGGATTGTTTTTTGTAATAAATGTTGAGAAGAGGGTAGGTCTTTAATGCTAACAACCATTATGTTCAATGCATACCTTCCTGACTTGTTGAAGATATAGCTTCCATTTTAAATAATAATATTGATTTAACCCTTTCTGATTGTATGCTACTTAGTATTTATTATTTATCAAGTTTTTTGTTCTGAGAAATACTGAATTTTAATTATCAGAAACCATACTACTGAGAAGAAGATACTTGCAAGAACACTATGATAACGGAATCAACACCTCAATTCGCAATTGCTTTGCTCAATAAATTTTCAATTATTTCTAATGTCATCAAGTAGCAAGAATTGCTGTTACTACGTTTAGTAATCTACTCCCTTCTAAACATGTGATATGAGGTGTTCTATGTCTATGGGAAATTTCAATGATTGCTGAGTTTTGATGTACATTAGCTCTTCTAAGGATGTACATGGTTGTTTGCTTAAATTTAAACACATTTTATTACCTTATACAAAGCCACGTATCCTTTTTTTCTTGACCCAAAGTCTGGTTGTTGTCTTTCACAAACTCAAGAGTAGGAAATCTAGTATGAGTAACGCACAAAAGAAGGAGTAAAAAAAATCACACTAATAATAATATCAGATCAGATGTATCAGCTATATGCTAAGCAGTAGATTAAAATTATGTGTCAAAATGTCACTTGACTTTTACACATAGAATATACAGAACTTATTCTGGCTTCATTTTGTTCCTTATGATAGAACTGAAGGCAGATATTTTAAATGAGGAATGACTCAAAATTATTATTGCAATGTTATACACATATATGCAATATATTGAAATAAACAAATTTAGACTAAAGACATGAATCTGCTTGGCATATTGTCACTGAATATAGTTTTACCCACTGGCTGGGTTATGAATGGTCTTTTTATGATAGTACTGAGTGCAAGTATGCACTCACCAGCTAATGTGGGACAATTCTTCCCATTGAGGGGTATGTATCATAATGAAGTATGATGTAATACATCATAATGGGATTATATGTAGAAAAAAATTGAAATTCATCTAATATGTCTGAATTTTACACACATAAGCACAATATCTAAAATTTAAAAGTCACTGATTTTAATATAGTATTTATTTGAAACCATGGTTTTGGTACAGAAAAAAAATTAACTTTTTGTTCATAATAATGACAAAATTTAATTTTGTCTCTACAATGACAGCATAATATAAATCAATAAAATAGCGACAAATGGAATACTATTTACAGAAAATTTGTTTTTTTTTCTCAAAATGAGAAAATAGAATAAACTGAAGATACAAAATACTTGTATAATATTCTGTTGTGAGATTTTAAATAGAATGAGCATATTAATGATTGGATATGGGACAGATTTCTGATTATTCAAGCAATATTCTGAAAAATCATGGACAAGGATCCAGTTTTGATAATACTTATTTCTTTCTTCCTTTTTTTTTATGGCCTCTTTTTGCTTATCTGTCTATGTATCCATGTATCTATCTAAGTATCTATCTATCTATCTATCTATCTATCTATCTATCTATCTATCTATCTATCTATCTTGATATATATAATATACAATTATTAGTCTGTATTATGTTACTTGTATGTATGTTTTCAGAGGAGACCCTTTTGTATTAGCTAACCAATTGGTGTGCTCTTCCTATTTATCCTGCTCTCTGAATTCTTTAATTGCCTGTTGTGGGGGATTGAGGAACCACAGTGTTTCCCATGGCTACTTCCAAGGGACTATCTCTGTTGTCCTTCATCAGCTCATGTTTTTGCAGTCACGTTAGTGAGACTCCAGGTGTTACTTTTTAAATTCATAGACGACTGTTGTACGCGGGTCCGCAGCCTACTTGAACCGGGTACACCTGGGAGGCAGGCTGGGGCTGAAAGAGATTTAGACTGCGAGAGAAATTAATGGAGACCAAGACAGGATTCTGTTCAAGGCCCCCAGTTTACTAAGAGAGTGTGCTTATAAGGGGGAAGGCCCATCCCCTGCCAGTCCCCTCTTGGTGTCTGGAGCCAGCCTGTAGGCAACATGCAGGATAGGATGCTCCTCTGGAATATCTAGTGGCCTCTCAGGAGGTAGCAGTGTCTTGGAGGAGCAGTGGCTGTTGGCAGAACAATAGATCCGTCTAGGCCGGAAGGCTCCACCCTAGATAATCTCCTTAGTGGCAACAAGGTCAAAGTCTGGATCAGCCTGCTTAGAGGCTGGGGGAGGTTAGAGAAGACAGCCAGGCATGGAGGCACATGCCTTTAATCCCAACACTCAGGAGACAGAGGCAGGCAGATTTCTGAGTTCAAAGCCAGCCTGGTCTACAAAGTGAGTTCCAGGACAGTCAGAGCTATACAGAGGAACCCTGTCGCAAAAAACAAAATCAAATCCTTTTACAGCTGGGTGTGATGGCGAATGCCTTTAATCCCAGCACTCGGGAGGCAGAGGCAGGTAGATTTCTGAATTTGAGGCCAGCCTGGTCTACAAAGTGACTTCCAGGACAGCCAGGCCTATACAGAGAAACCCTGTCTCGAAAAACCAAAATAAATAAATAAATAAATAAATAAATAAATAAGAATTCATAGAAGACACAGACTCATAACCAACTGCTTGATTGTCTGGTTCTTATAATACTGACTGTACTACAATGTTCCCTGAGCCATAGGCACAGGAGGTTTCTTCTAGTTGTATCCACTAGGAATGGGCTTCACAACTCTGTATTTTGGTTGCTTGCAGTTTCAGTACTCATCCCAGAATCATGCACAGAACAGTTTCTTTGATGTAAGGGAGGAGGAGTATAAAGACAAATATTTTGAAGGTAGTTACAGATTCTGCTTACTTTTACGTAGAAATTCAGTTTCTCCTCCAAAATCCATAACTTCATTAGTCCTCATAGTTATCTAGGTTTCTTATACAAGACAGAATTTTCACCTTGTTACGTGTGTCTTAAGTGAGTCATTGGTTAGGGTCAAAGCATGAGTGATGATAATGTACGTTAAGCATCATTATTCCATGTTGGTTATTGTGGTTCATAGGTGTCAAAGTTGAATGGTACTCTTGGTTACTACCATTATTAGAAGGCTTCCCTAGCACCTAGTACATGGAAGTTAGTTCTCAGTGAAGATGGGATTCTAGCTGGGCCATGAATCTGATAGTGCATAGTGTCCTTACCAAGAAGGACTTTACTTACAACAAAAGGCATTGGCTGTAGTTTGGAAACTTTTGAAAATCTCTTGAACATTTTTGACCAATAATTTAAAAGAAGACTTCTCATGATTTTTGTTTGGAATTTTCTAAGATGTATTTTTAATAAACCAAACTCCTAATTTTATTGTATTCATAATGGTGCCATATGCATGCACAGTCAGATATTCAGGTTTCATACATTATAAATAAGGAAAATAAATATGAGCACAGAACTTTTATTTTTATAACCATCCAACTAAGTAAATAAATAAATAGATAGATAGATAAACAAACAAACAAGTACTGAAAGACTCAATATTATCTCAATTCCATTTTTCTATGTTTGGGTAGCTCTTGGTTCAGCTGTTTCACTTTACTATCCCCAGTGGCATCTGCAGTTTGTCCCACACAGTGGCATGCTGACTAAATGTTTGGGGAATGAACAATTGTACTTAGAGATAGCTTTTATGTCCACAGTGCGCTTAGTGGTCCTAGCAGATTTTGAGTGTCTCCCACATGTGATGGATTTATATGTATTTCTCTGAGTACAGAATGCGAACAACAGTATTTAAAAGAAGTCTCTATTATCTTCAAAAACAAATCACATAGGAGAAGGAAATCTAACGAAGACATGGAAAATATATGAAAATGGGATTTAATGTCTTCCAGATTCATTTAAAATCCTACTATACTCATATATACATTTATGAAGCTAGCCTGGATGCCCCACCATTCTCCATCTTCAAAAAGGAAATGATTATAGAAATGAATTAGGTGCTAGTAGAAGAACTATTAACTGTATAATACTTTCTGTGCTAAACATATTAATGATGAATTAATTTTATTTGATAAATTTATGAAATCTTTAGCAAACAGCTCAAGAATAGTACATTTCTTCTAGAGGTCATTTCAAAATTTGCTTGTTCTGATTAACTATCCTTAAATATTTGTATTGCCTAATATAATTGGTTAAAAACTGTTTTAGATTAGACTGTGTTGTCATTTTCCTTAATGCATTAATTTCCCCAAAGTCACAAACCATTTGATTCCTGAATGGTTCTATACGGTCTGTTTTCATGTGGTCTTTAATAACATATCCAATTTTTTAAAGAAATTTTACCATCTCTCTGATCATGTAATATTTGATGTTCTTAAAATATTGAAAGTAAAGATCCTGGGTAGGAAGACCACAGTGTGGATAGTTCAGTTTTTCTTAGAAGAGGGATCAAAATACCCATCAGAGGAGATACAGAGACAAAATGTGGAGCAGAAACTGAAGAAAAGTCCATTCAGTGACTGTCCTGCCTAGGGATCCATGGCTTATACAGTTACCAAACCCAGACACTATTGTGGATACCAACAACTGCTTGCCAACAGGAGCCTGATATACCTGTCTCTGGAGAGTCTCTGCCAGTGCCTGTCTAATACAGAAGTGGATGATCACAGCCATCCACTGGACTGAGCACAGGGTCCCAAATGGAGGATCTAGAGAAAGGACACAAGGAGTTGAAAGGATTTGCAGCCCTGTAAGAGGAACAACAATATGAACCAACCAGTACTCCTCAGAGCTCCCAGAGACTAAACTACCAACCAAAGTGTATACATGGAGAAACCCATGACTCCAGCCACATATGTAGCAGAGGATGGCCTTTTTGGACATCAATGAGAGGAGAGGCCCTTGGTGCTGAGAAGGCTTGATGCCCCAGTGTAGGGGAATGCCATGACAGGGAAGTGGGAGTGGGTGGGTTAGTGAGCAGGGGGAGGGGTATAAT
Source organism: Mus musculus (assembly GCF_000001635.26). Lineage (NCBI taxonomy): Eukaryota > Metazoa > Chordata > Mammalia > Rodentia > Muridae > Mus > Mus musculus. The sequence continues at coordinate 101,999,784 of NC_000074.6, forward strand.
GGAGGATTTTCGGAGGGGAAATGAGTAATGGGGATATCATTTAAAATGTAAATAAAGAAAACATCTCATAATAACAAATAAATAAATAAAAGACAGTAAAGACCCATTATCTTGTAAGACCACAGATTCCATGGTTGAAACACCCTGTGTCTTCAACTCTAAGACCTTCTCTCCCTTCTCCAGGGCATCATGGTTGGACAAGATTGAGATGGCTGCTCTCTGGAGTCTCCAGGAATAGACCATGAACAGATCAAGTAGGGTGACAGTAGCTCTATTCTATAAATAGAAACTTAAATGAAAGTGGCATGTTAGATTTAATACTTGAGAATAAGGGAAGGGTAAAATGAGTGGGGATTTGAATAGATTCATGTGAGGAATAAAGATGATTGTCTCAGGCATAAAGGATGTCTTGCCTACCAGAAAAAAAAATTCCTTTTTATTTCAACAATAGAGCTATCATGGCTCAGACATAGAAGCACTATGCCTGTAGGATAGAAGTCTGGAGAAAGGAAGTCAATAGTGGGAACAACCCCTTAGCTGGGAGTTTGGGAAAAGTTATATTGAAGAAATGAATATATGGTAGAAACAAGTAAAAAAAATCATCTTCTTTTAGTTTCTCTAAACTTGTAGGCATTGGACAAAGTATATCAGTGACATATGGCATGCCGGCGAGGTGTCAGCCTCTGTGATAGGGTTTTAGAGGAGCTACACTTAGCATCCAGGGCAGCCTTTATGCTTAGAGGCAGCAGCCCTGATGAAGGAACAGTGGGTGAGAGGTAAGTGGGTGGGGCAAGGGAAAAGATATAATACTTTCCTCATCTGAAACACAAATGAGAATGAAATATGGCTTTTTAAAAAGTACTGAAATTTCTGTCTACACCCCCTCTTGGCTTTTTTAATATCCCTAAAAGGCTGGGATTAGGAGTCCTCCCACATCCCAACTCTCTTGGGAACTTTCATAGCACCACTCCTGATTAAACTAACAGATTAGACCCGATGGCATAAGGCACAGCATTTCTTCTTTGAGAAAGAGCAAATAAGAATAAAGTGCTAGATTGCAAAGCTAATTATACATTCTGTTCCAGTGTCAACCATCTGTTGCAATTGTTTAAAAAGCAGACATAAGTCAACTGTTGGGGTGAGATGTTTACTGTTGTGAACACAGAAAATGCTTATGACACCCGAAGTCACTCCTTATTCTGCAGCAGTCCTGAAGGCTGCAATGGGACTCTACTAACACGTGGGAGACTCTACCTTTTTTTCTGAGAGAACAAGTACAATAGGGCTCTGTAGCATAAGATTAAATACTAGGCATACATACCTTTTCAGACCTTAAAAAGTTGATCAATTTTTTTGTCTGCACATGTGGACACTGAGTCCAAGATACTTCCCATCATATTGTTATTCATAAACACTTATAATTTTGCATATTTTATGCAAGTCGTTTATTTCTGCCCAAGTGTTTCTTTCTCTGATGTATTCTCTCCCTAACTGAGGGACATAAGAATTGTTTTCTCTGTGTTTTTAATGCATACAATAGCCAAGAATCATCAAAGCATCTATAATTTGTTTTTATACAACTGGTCAGAAAATGAGAAAATGCTTTCTTAACAACATCAGGTGGGATGTCCTATGCTTATATAGGAGCTGTGCATTTCTTTTCCATATCAACCTATTCACTGACTAAGCTTAGCATTTCTATAACTGTGGCTGCCCTGTAATGACAATGACTGGAATTTAACAGGTTACCTTTTGTTTACATTATGGGAATCAAATGAATCCTAATAAGAAAATAACACAGGTCAAACCTGGAAAGTCAGTCACTCCCCATTCCATTGATGAATATGAATGGAGGAGTATTTTTAGTAAAAATTAATTTGATTCCTTTGAGTGAGTTAATGAATCTAGGTCCTGGGACACCCAATGAGAAAGATCCAGGTTCATTGGCATCTCTTGAGTACAGTACAAAAGGGAGAGTATCTCTCTTGCACTATGTTTAGAGGGTCATCTTCCAGGGGTTGCTATTTTGTAGTCAACAGTCACATCACAAATAGCTGTCCTTCATTTTTAGCTGTCCACCATTTTGTAAATTTACAATAATTTGTTTCAAGTCTCCATCATCAGAACCACGGCCGTGAACAATCTTTCTTTCCTGTTGACCCTTCCACATTGAGAAAAACACTCACATTTTCTATTAGTAATTCCACAGAGAACAGATAGCTCTTCAGACTTTTGCTCTAAGATTTATTGTTCAGCCTCCCTTCTCTCTCTCTCTCTCCCTCCCTCCCTCCCTCCCTCCCTCTTTCCCTCCCCCCCCCCTCCAGTCTCAGCCAATGGAAATTTTTGTGGAACTTCATCAATGCTAATAACCCTCTCCATTTAGGATTCTAACTAACTGAATACATGTTCAGGGAATCGAGTAAGAATAAGAACATATGTCAGTTTAATTACCATGCCAAGAAACTAAAATTAACCCTAGCTATGAACTTCAGTTGGGTGTTAAGGCTCCTCTGACTTGTTTTTTCCGATTTTAGATTGAATTTATGGCCCTAGACTTACTATACTTTGAAATCCCTACTATACTTTGCCACTTGTATGTATATTTGCATGTCTCTCTCTGCCTTTTTAAATGAAAAAGAAACAGACAGAGATCTGCTCTACTACAGTGACATCTCGATAATGTTGAGATGAAAGTCTCCTGGGCCTTTGAAATTAAGGATAAATTTTCCTCCCAAGCTGAGGGGCCACAGGAGCTTTCAGCATGGTAATTGTAAAGTGTTCCAAAAGCACTGCTCATTTTGGATGGATGGCATTGTAAAATCCCTCAGCAGTAGTTTAAAAACTAAAAATAGGTTTCTTTTGATTCGAAAGGAAAAATAAAGGAAAACAAATCATTGCAAGGAAGTGATTGTTTTATTTTCTTTAGTTCTGACATGAAAAATATTGTGTTTAAAATATACTACAAATGTCTCAAACTCATGTCTATTTTACATTCTGGGTCTTTATTGTCCTTTTATGTAAGCACATCTAAAACAGATTCTTAATTCACATATATGTTCTTCAAAAGAATACCTTAGTTTTCAAAATGAGAAATTACTTTTTTTATTTTACAATCTATAACCTTGATAAAGAAATAATATATAAAATATATAAAGAACTCAAAAAGTATATATAACAAAATAAGCAACCCAATTAAAACTGGGGTATATATCTAAACAGAATTATCAAATCAGAATTATCAAATAATCAAATGTTTGAGAAACACTGAAATAAATGTTCAATATCCCTAGCCAACAGGGAAATGAAAATCAAAACTCCTTTGAGATTCTATCTTACTCTTGTCAGAATAGGTAAGATCAAAAACACAAATGGCAGCTCATGCAGGCAAAGATGTGAAGCAAGCATAACACTCCTCCTTTGGTGGTGGGAGTGCAAATTTGTGCAGCCACTATAGAAATTAGTGCATTAGCTTTGCAGGAAGATTGGAATCATTATACTTCAAGATCCAGCTATATAATCCTGGGCATATACCCAGTAGATATGCACCCTACCAAAAAAGTGCTTGCTCAACTGTGATGATTGCTGGTCTGTGCATAACATGTAGACATTAGAAACAACACAGATGTCTCTCACCAGAAGAAGGTATAAAGAAAATCTAGTGAAATTACACAATAGAGTATTATTGAGTCATTAATAAGATTAACTATGAAATTCTTACATACATGAATGGAACTAGACAAAAAAATTGTCCTGAGTGAGTTCATCAAAACCGAGAAACTGACATATGGATATATTTATTGTATGTTAGCTTTTAAATTAATGATAACCAAGCTACAATCTGAAAAACTACAGAGGTTAGGTATAAAGTATTGGGGGAAGGGACAGTGGTTCTCCATAGGAAAAAGAAATAAAATAGATAGTTATGGATGGATGAGATGGCATAGCAGGAGGATCAAATGGAGGAGAGAGAAGATTGCAGATGTCTATTATGCCATTATCCCTTAAAAGCTCACTTATTTCATAATGGAAGACAAAAAGAGAAGAGAAATAGGTGGGAAAAGAGGTAGGGAGGAACTGGGCAGAGTTAAGAGGGGTGAAACAGGATTGGGGAAATATTCCTTATGATAGAAATCCCCAAAGAAGATGATGGACAGGAGACCCAGTCAGTGTAATATCTTGCTGATATGAGGGATTAGATCAGATCCATCCAATCCACAGCACTCCTGCAAAATCCAGGGAAGCCAAGGATGCTGTAATAGCTTATCTCAGTATTTGGCAGTGTAAACAGGGCAGATTCCTAAAGTTATTAACTTGCAACCTAGCTAATCATGAGCTATAGGTTCAGTAAGAGACCTGTCTTATAAATAACATAGAGTGATAGAGGACACCTCAACCAAACATTGGCCTTATGCCTTCACATAGATAAACATGCACATGTGAACATGGACATATATTTTGAATACTTCCATGCACAGACAGACAGACAGACACACACACACGAAATTCAAAATCAGCATTATACAGCAAAGTGATTATTATCACTGTAAAAATAAATGCTAGAATGACTATATTTTAACTTCTTATTTAGCTCCAATTTTTACAGAATAAATTTTATTGGTGATTTCTGTCCCAATCTAGCCAATAAAACACTGGAATAAAAGACACAGGAATCTTGTATTTTTATTAACTAGATGTTGGCACTATGCTGGGCAGGTTCTGAGGTATTCTAACGTACATCTCAGCCATAGACCCCATGTTACTTACCAAATGTGGGTTATGCTTGCTCAGCTCTATGTGTGAATTCAGGGAGATTTTATCTTGTACACCATGTACATATTTCACCCTGCCTCATGGAGACCTTCTTCCCCTATCCTTTTCCTCTCTTCTTACTCCCTATTTGAGAACCCCTAGTGTAGTTTGATCTAATGCTACTTGCATTATATTAATTTGTATCCCCAGAATTGGTTTCAGGGGAAGCTGCAAGTAAGACACATTTGGTTCTGATTGGTAAATAAACTCTCTGGGAGCCAATGACTGGGCAGGGTAGTCAGAGGTAGGACATTTAGGATTCCTGGGCAAGGGACCAAGGGAGAAAGGGAGAAAGAGATCCTCCACGCTGGGAGAAGGAGAAGAGTGTTATTCGACGCGTTCTCACGACCGGCCAGGAAGAACACCACAGACCAGAATCTTCTGCGGCAAAGCTTTATTCTTACATCTTCAGGAAAAGAGAGCAAGAAGCAAGAGAGAGAGAAAACGAAAACCCCGTCCCTCTTAAGGAGCATTCTCCTTCGCCTCGGACGTGTCACTCCTTGATTGGCTGCAGCCCATCGGCCGAGTTGACGTCACGGGGAAGGCAGAGCACAAGTAGTCATAAGATACCCTTGGCACATGCGCAGATTATTTGTTTACCACTTAGAACACAGGATGTCAGCGCCATCTTGTAACGGCGAATGTGGGGGCGGCTCCCAACATCTCCCCCTTTTTCTTTTAATAAGAGCAAATAGGCCACCCATATTAATGAGAGTGGAGATAGAGGTCAAATCCCCAGTGTGTATGTAAAGGAGCCATGTACAGGATTAGCTCTTAGGCTTACAGGCTTTTACCCAGAGCAACCCTGACCTGCTCCCGTGTCGTTTTGCCTGGGGGAAGGGAACTAGGACACTGAACCTTCATGAAAGATGACATGTCTCCCTAGAATAGGCTCATATATGCCGCAGAGCCTTTCCATTGCAGTGCTTAGCCTTGCAACTCTCTCGGGCTGCTGAAGCACACTCACTCTATCTCGTGCAATGAGACTAGCCTCGTGAGATATAAGAGCTGAGTGGCCAGCGACCTATTGCCTAAGCATAGATATATCAGGGGAAGCTCCATGTTCTAGTCCTGCAAGCGCCTGGGCAATAACCACCTTGTCTCTCCTAGTTTAGGCCTTAAGCTTACAGACCAATCAAAGAAGCAACACTAATCCACAGCAAAGTGTATCTCCAAATAATATTAATCCCACCCATTTTTTAAAGAAAGAAAATGCTGAGGAGATCCAATTGGGTAATCCTTTGGTCAGGGACAGGTCCAAGCGCGTGGAGTTGACCTGAATGATGGCAAGCCTCGAAGGGTCTGTTCAAATTCAGCCATCCAATTCTGTAACATATACTGAAAAAGACTTTTTGACAAATTAGCTGCCCTAGTAAATTTAACATACTGAATGGAAATAACACACAATCCCGGAAATTTTTGTTCACATCCCTGCTGAGTTATTTGTCATAATACATCTAGTTGTATCTGGACAAGATCTATGAGTTGATTAACCAGCATGAGACCTCTCTGTATCTTGACATTAGCTGAGGCCTGTTCATCTATGACTGTAGTCACTGAGGCTGACAAAGTGTTAATGGTGTCAGTCATCTGGACCTGTCCAGACAGAACCAAGGCTGTCTGAATTAAGGCCAAACCCAGTTCCCAGTTAGTGGTAAAAAAGCAGGAGAATACTTGAGCATTATACATCACCGTCATTGGGAGTGGAAATGTCGACATTATCCCCCAACGCTGCTCTCTCTTCACTATTGACGCCCTGGACATCACCAAGACGAGGGACATCAGTATTCCCTTGGTCAGTCTGGATTTTTCGGGCGAGTCCCTCTGGTAACCAAAATGGGTTGTCTTCATTCTGTGGGAAAACACAGATAGCTCCCCTGGATCTTATCAAGATAGGATCCGGGCCATACCATTTATTATCAAGGACATTTTTCCATTTAACCATCTCATTGGGCCTATCTGGCTCTGAACAATGACGTTCAGCCGCAGTATGGCCATGAGCATCAATATTTAAAAAATTGAGTGTAAAGAGTGCCAAAGACACCGACACTCTTGGTGCTCGGGGTACAGCCTCCTCAAAAGTTCCCCTCTTCTGTTTTATAAGATAGGCTTTGAGGGTGCGATGCGCACGCTCAACAATACCCTGTCCTTGAGGGTTGTATGGAAGTCCAGTCAGGTGGGTCACGTCCATCTGACGGCAGAACTGTTGGAATTTTTGAGACGTATAAGCTGGTCCATTATCAGTCTTAAGGAGTCTGGGTTTCCCCCAAGCACTCCATGCCTCAAGACAATGTTGAATCACATGTGAGGCTTTTTCTCCGGTTAACGGAGAAGCAAACATGATGCCAGAACATGTGTCAATGGACACATGGAGATATTGAAGTTTTCCAAAGGAAGAAACATGTGTAACATCCATTTGCCAGACCTGTAGAGGTCGAATACCGCGTGGGTTAATTCCCACATGAGGAACTGGCAAGAACTCACAGCAGCTTTGACATTGAGTAACAATGTCACGGGCTTCTTTTCTTGTCAAGGAGAAACGACTGCGTAATGTTTCAGCCGTCACATGAAAATTGTTATGAAAATTTCTTGCAGCCTCTACCGGGGATGATAGGGCAGCAGCCACCACTTTAGTGGCCTTATCTGCCAAATCATTTCCCAGAGCCATGGGGCCAGGTAGGCCTGAATGGGCTCTAACATGAGTAATATAAACAGGAGATCTTCTAGATAACAGAACTAATTGTATCTGCTGAAAAATATTGGCAACTCTACTGGAAGGCTTAATCACTCCAGCCACTTCTAAAAGATTTACTGCATTAACCACATAATAGGAATCTGACACAATATTAAGGGGTTTTAAAAAGGTTTTTAAAACTTCTAAGACCACTAAACATTCTACCACTTGAGGTGAATTTTCATTATATTGTTTGGATACCACTTTACCATTAGCCACATAGGCACCTATGCCAGTTTTTGATCCATCAGTATATACCACAATCCCATTTTTAAGTGGGTTTCTTACTGTTATTTGTGGAAACACAACAGATTGATTTTGGGCAAACTGTAAGATTGGATGTTTTGGATAATGGTTATCTATTTTTCCTGAAAAGGAGGTAACTAAAACTGCCCAATCATTAGATGCGGCTGCCAAGGTTTGAACCTGTGCAGCGGTATAAGGTACAATTAAAAGATATGGACTTTGCCCAAAGTGGGTGATTGCTGCTTTTAGGCCTTTAAGGGCAAGCTGTGCAATTGCATCAGGATACCAATCTATTATTTTAGCTGGGGATACGTTTGGATGGATCCACAACAATGGCCCATTCTGCCACAAAACTGCAGTTGGCAATTGTGCTGTCTTAAAGACACACAAACTGAAAGGCTGCGAATCCTCAATACGTTGTAATTGTGCATTCTGTAAGGCCTTTTCCACTTTTTGTAAGGCCTGGTTAGCAGCTAGAGTAAGAGTCCTAGGGGAGGAGATATGAGGATCTCCTTCTAAAATACTAAACAAAGGCCTTAATTCAGCAGAAGGAATCTTTAAAAAGGGTCTGAGCCAATTAATATCTCCCAACAGCTTTTGAAAATCATTTAAGGTATGGAGGTGATCTCTTCTTATCTCTACCTTTTGGGGCACAATCTTATCTGGGGACACCACAGAGCCCAAGAATTGTCCTGTATCAGAAATTTGGACCTTTTCTGTGGCTATCTGTAAACCCCACTGACTTAAAGTTTTAAGTAGAAAAGGATATGCCTTTTGTAGCATGGTAAGGTCTTTATGGCACAGGAGGATGTCATCCATGTAAAGGAGCAAAATTAAAGAGGGGAACTGTTCCCTCACTGGCAAAAGAGCTTCTTGCACATAAAGTTGACACATAGTAGGACTATTGGACATTCCCTGTGGTAAGACCTTCCATTGATACCTCTTATCAGGTTTAGCAGAATAAGCTCTCTGACCCGTTAACAAGTCAAAAGTCCAATCTCTCTGCTCTGGAGTTAAAGCAGCAGCATTTGCTCGGTCCTGCGCCTGTGCAGCCTCTCGCCACAGAGATCTCCATTCCAAATATTTGCCCATATTAGGGAGAGCGGCTTTTGCAATCATTTGCCAGTCGGCAGGAGTTAGTGCCATGCCGGCAAGCCTGTCTAACTGCACCAAGGTAAAATTAGCATTAATTCCATATTTAATCTGCACATATTCTACCGGAGCGTGGACACGCCCACCCTCGGCTCCTTCAAAGACTGGAAATGCCTGTTGTATTTTCCTTTGTTCCTCTCGGGGAATGAATGAGTCTGCGCACTGCCTCTCTGCGCACTGCCTCTCTGCGCATTGCTGACGCACTACGGGCTGACGCACTACGCAGGGCGGGGACTCCGCATAGGGCGGGAGTGCACCTGGTAGCCGATTGCCCTGAGGCCAATTAGCAAACTGGCCTTCGCCAGCCGCTTTTGGCTTTTTCCTTAAATGACTAGTTAGCACTTTACTTGGCGGCTGGTATCCTTTTCTTTCATAATGAGCCGCTTTTTTCTCCCAGTCTGTTTCTTCAGAGCACAGGCTCCTTCTCCTAGAGACCTCCGCTAATTGATCTTTCTTCTTTTCCCTTTTTCCTCTTTTTCTTCTAATCTCTCTCCAGGTATTCCTACCTAACCTTAACTTTTCCTCGGGTTCAAGACCCTTGGAAAGGCCTGTATACTTATTTTGTGTACCATATTTCCTTTTTGTTCCTACTCTCTCTCCCCGCTTTACTTCTGATAGCTTGTCCTGAATTTCCTCTAGAATTTTCAGCCCTATCTTAACCACTATATAACATGTGAAAAGGAACAAAAGGGCTTCTAACACTAGAAAAAATTCAAGGCCAAACATAACTTGTAAAGCCATTTTCCACTTTACTTCTGATAGACTGTCTTGAATTTCCTTAGAAAGTTCAAGATCAGACTTACCTCGTTCCCCAGCTGAAAAGTTCTGAATTCATACAGTTGAATCCTTCTTAACAGTCTGCTTTACGGGAACCTTTATCACCGTCGTTCCCCAGCTGATGAGTTCTGAATTCGGCAGTTGAATCCTTCTCAACAGTCTGCTTTACGGGAACCTTTATCACCGTCGTTCCCCAGCTGATGAGTTCTGAATTCGGCAGTTGAATCCTTCTCAACAGTCTGCTTTACGGGAACCTTTATCACCGTCGTTCCCCAGCTGATGAGTTCTGAATTCGGCAGTTGAATCCTTCTCAACAGTCTGTGTTACGGGAACCTTATAACCTTGATTCGCAGTTCTGGTTCTGGAATGAAGTATCCCTCCTGCGCCAGTCCGGAGTTTTTTCTCGTCCCGGATTTTCTCGTCCCGGAATTCGGCACCAATTGTTATTCGACGCGTTCTCACGACCGGCCAGGAAGAACACCACAGACCAGAATCTTCTGCGGCAAAGCTTTATTCTTACATCTTCAGGAAAAGAGAGCAAGAAGCAAGAGAGAGAGAAAACGAAAACCCCGTCCCTCTTAAGGAGCATTCTCCTTCGCCTCGGACGTGTCACTCCTTGATTGGCTGCAGCCCATCGGCCGAGTTGACGTCACGGGGAAGGCAGAGCACAAGTAGTCATAAGATACCCTTGGCACATGCGCAGATTATTTGTTTACCACTTAGAACACAGGATGTCAGCGCCATCTTGTAACGGCGAATGTGGGGGCGGCTCCCAACAGAAGAGAAATGCCATGACTGAGAAGATAAAGAGAGCATTGCTGCCATGTAAGAGTCAAGAGAGAGCCACCCAAAGAGACCTTCCCGACTGGATCTGGGGCAGCAGAGATGAATATAGAATTTAGTAAGTAATAACTCTGGACTATCTGGGGGAATTTTATTAGCCATGTGGAGGTTAGAAAGTGGCCCAGCCATTGAGCTGTTTAAGACATATTAAAATATAAAGGCTATGTGTGTGTTTGTGCGTGTGCGTGTGCGTGTGCGTGTGCGTGTGCGTGTGCGTGTGTGTGTGTGTGTGTGTGTGTGTGTGTGTGTGTTTCATTCAAGCACCCAGAACACTGTGACAGCTCACCACTAGAATCAATCTGAGTATTGGTTTAGCTACTGTTACATCTTACTCCATCTCAAGTGATGACATTTTCTCTCTCCTGCCTGGTCACAGGTTCTAGTCTTTTGTCTCTAATCAGAGATTATTGGGCAGTATCCTTTTACAGCACAATAGTCAATAAAACGCCCCTGTTCACACTACAACCTGATCTTGGAGTACAGAAACGGACATCTGACTACACAGTGCCCAAAACCAAACCTAACAAGCTTTATTGAATCTAGGTATCCTAAGCTGTGTGGATCTCTTCTTAAAGGGAGAGAGAATTTTATGATCTTGTACTTTCTATCCTTATCTTTATTATTATTATTATTATACATTTTCAATATGCTTGGTGTATGTTGGCTTCTCCTTAATAGAGTTCAAATTTAATGCTATCATAAATGCTGATAGTGTTTTGCTTTCCAGAAAAAAATCTACACCATAAAAAATACAAAATAGAAAGTGAGTTAGAAAGAGGAAATCCATGTAGCTCCAAAGCATACACTTAAGTCCTCAAGTATTTCAACAGTATTTTTAGCTGTTATTTACAGGAAGGGATTGGGATATAAAGGGGAGAATACTGAAATGACTCTCAACACAAAAACTGGATACACATAACTGCATAATTGCATAGTATGAGGCAATCTTTCCTTCATATTCTGGATTTATTTGGTTACAGGTTAGCCATGGGGAAGCTCCTGGTTAGGAAACTATGCTTTTCTTTTGACCCATTTGCTCATTTTGAGAACCTGTGCTATAGCTTGTTCTACACCAGTCAGAGACTAGATCTCTATGTTTGAATAATGAATTGTAACTACTTATCTCAGTGGGATGATTCATTTTTTTTACTTGTAATTATTAGATGTGGTTTTCATTACTTGGAACCACAATTCCCATAGATCCTCACTTGCATTGACCTTGGCCATGGGGCTCTATAACACACTGTTCATCAGTTCACTTCCTGGATTAGCATCTGGCAGCCAACTCTGGGATTGTATGAGAAATAATTTGGTCCCCAGGTATGAACTTTTAATCACTATCTATATTATTTGGATGTCAGTGCAGTCAAGTTCTAGCAATAAGAAATCTTCATTTCAGGAAGATCTTTTTTTCTTTTAATCAATCATTAACTTTTTTTTTATTTTGAAAAAAATACCTCTTACTATATATAGGTATTTTCCCCAGAGGATTCCTTAAGGAACATAACATGTTTTGGGCTTTTCATTTTTCTTTCTTCCCCGTTTGGATCAGTGTCTTACTCATTCTCTCAAGAGAATTTTGCAACCCTGAGATTTGCCCCAGGGTAATTCTATAAAAAATAAAATAAATTCTATTTTTCGAAGGTTTATGCCACAGTATGTTTCACAGACCTTACATTGCTTCATCTAACAAATCCTCTAAGGATTATTATTCTTGTGGTTTCTGTTATATAAATAATCAATGCCATGCAGATGGCTGATATTTGCCCCTGGCCATACACTCAATAGACTCATGCGGTGGCAGAGGGAGAATTCTGAAATTCCCCTCCTTTTTTTTTTTTTTTTTTAATTCTCAAAAACATGACAATTTTTAGTAAAATCATTCGGATAAAACATAATTGTCCTATATTAATTCAAAAAATAGTACTTCAGTCTTTCAGGTAGCTTTATATCTTTGATGTGCGTAGGTGTACATGTTCTTAATTTGTGCCCATGTAAGAAGGCACAAATAGGCTTGCTGTTGACGTAAGGTCATGTCTTCTTTATTCCTTACCTTATTTATCTCTTATTTTTGAGGCTACAATATAATTAAATCAGTTTCCTATTCCCTTTCCTTTCTCAAAATCATCTCAGAAAACCCTACTGGTATTTTTGTTATTGTTGTTGTTTCTGTTGTTTTTTGTTTTGGGGTTTGTTGTTGCTGTTGTTGTTGTTTTTTCTCAAATTAATGTTGGTTTTCTTTTTCTTTAATTAATTAATTAAATAATTGATTTTAATTATGTATTTTCTTCATTTACATTTCCAAGGCTATCCCAGAAGTCCCCATAGCCCCCCCCCACTCTCCTAACCACCCACTCCCACTTCTTGGACCTGACGTTCTTCTGTACTGAGGTATATAAAGTTTGCAAGACCAATGGGCCTCTCTTTCCACTGATGGCCGACTAGGCCATCTTCTGATGCATACGCAGCTAGAGTCACGAGCTCTGGGGGTTTAATGGTTAGTTCATACTGTTGTTCCACCAATAGGGTTGCAGATCCCTTTAGCTCCTTGGGTACATTCTCTAGCTCCTCCATTGGGGGCCCTGTGATCCATCCAATAGCTGACTGTGAGCATCCACTTCTTTTTTTTTTTTTTTTTTTTTCCATTTTTTATTAGGTATTTAGCTCATTTACATTTCCAATGCTATACCAAAAGTCCCCCTTACCCACCCACCCCCACTCCCCTACCCACCCACTCCCCCCCTTTGGCCCTGGCGTCCCCCTGTACCGGGGCACACAAAGTCTGCGTGTCCAATGGGCCTCTCTTTCCAGTGATGGCCGACTAGGCCATCTTTTGATACATATGCAGCTAGAGTCAAGAGCTCAGGGGTACTTGTTAGTTCATAATGTTGTTCCACCTATAGGGTTGAAGATCCCTTTAGCTCCTTGGGTACTTTCTCTAGCTCCTCCATTGGGAGCCCTGTGATCCATCCATTAGCTGACTGTGAGCATCCACTTCTGTGTTTGCTAGGCCCCGGCATAGTCTCACAAGAGACAGCTTCTGCGTTTGCTAGGCCCCAGCATAGCCTCACAAGAGACAGCTATAATGGAGTTTTTTCATTAATAATTCTTTAGAGCATATTTCTAAATACAGAAACACAGCTACCCAAACATGCCTTAATTGGTTATAAGTTTTTATGCTGTTTTGAGGCCTCCTGACCTTTCCCCTGAAACTTCAGCAGTTCCATTAGTATTCTCTACTTTATTTATTTCCTAAAGTTTGAGATCACAATATAATCAAAATATTTCTTTTTTTCCTTTGTACCCTTTCAAATCTCCCATAAATCTCTCTCTGCTCTCCTTCAGATTCATAACCTCCTTTTCATTAATTGTTATCGCATGCATATATGCATGGTATGCCTCTGTATATATGTATGTACATGTATATACATATATATTCCTATATATAATCAGATGAGTAAGTGTAATGTTACTTTTATGTGTGTTTTCTGGGCAAGAAAACTTCACACCCATGTATGACATCTATGAACCACATCAACAACCAGCATGGTAAAATAACCCTAAGTGTATATAGTGTCATGTGTAACTTGATGATAATCAACGGTTATCTAATGGGACTTAAAGCCCATTCAACAATTAAGAAAACATAACAAACTACTTAGTGCTAGTGAATTCATACAAATTGGAGATTAATCTACAACCACTAATTTACTAAACAATCATGATCTTTAATGACAATCCATAAATATTAGTCTTTATACCCACAGATAATTGTAATCTTTACCCCCTTATCCAAGAAATTTCTCTTGTCAATGGACAGAGACTACTACTGAAAATCCAGTTATTCAAAATGTAGATTTTTAGAATGCAAACTTAGTAGATAAATATACAAAACACTACATATAAGGATCAAGGAGCTTTGAAGAATATGGAGCAGAAAGACAATATGAGACAGATAATCAGGGAGTTTGTCATGAGGGAGGTTTCCCCTAGTAACATCAGAAGCTAAACTCAAGAAACCTTATCAACATTACTATACATCTTTTGTGAAAGGATCTATTGCTAAACTTAGAATTCACTGATTCAAATAGAGTATTTGGCGAACAAGCTCTACAAATCCACCTGGCTCCATGTCCCCACTCACCTGTACTGGGTTTGCAGGTGTACAATGCTATGCCTGGCTTTCATATGGGTTCTGAGATCCAAACTCATGTCCTTATGCTTATGCAGAAAATGCTTCAACCATCAAGCCATCACCCCAACTAATAGCTTTACATTTTAAGGATAAAATTAAAAATCACCATGCTTCATATGTTATCTATCTATCTATCTATCTATCTATCTATCTATCTATCTATCTATCTATATACATATATATATTTAACTCCTTTTATTTACATCCTTGATTTCCATAGTAACTATAGACTTTGTAGCTTTGTTGAAAACACTATGTCATAGCTTTATTTTACAATTTTAAGTTTGAATGTGTTTTTCTCTAACTCCAATTTCTGTGGTTCCTATATAAGTCATCCACTAGTCATTAACTCATCATTTACTGATGTATTATTTGTATTGGTTTATCTCTTTACATATAATTGAGGAAATGTCATTCCTTCTTACAATTTAGAGCTAGCTTGTTTCTTACATTTTAGTAACAAATCGACATAAATACATGTATTATTCTTTCTACATTTGGTTAGAACTGATGAAAAATGCCTAGAGTTTCTCCTTCATCTCTTTTCTTTTATTACTGTCCTATTCTTAATACACGTTTAAAACCTGGAAAGCCTGCTATTTTCTGTCAAGCATCTCTGTCTTCTCACAATTCTGCAATACACACAGTCCCAAATGCTATTGTCCTTCACTTTTGCACACCAGTTCAGGTAAACCTCCATGTAATAGTCATTTGTTTGAAAGTCTTCCCAAATATGGCTCATTTTAGTAAGTTAGCAGCCATAAAAACTTACACAATATCTTTATATTGTATAAGCTTTAGGGTCTTTTCCCCCCCATCTGTTAAATGAATTCAACATTAGTGCCGACTGCATGTATTTCTTTTGTGTGTGGGATTCAAATGATGTAATACTTGTAAAACAGTTCTCATTATCCCAATGTGTTGCATATTACCTGTTTTTATTAAGTTTTTAATGCTGCTCCCTTATCCTTCTTCCTCTTCTGCACATGGCAGAGTTCTCTTTCTCTCTCTTTTTGTTTTGACATTTAACTCACATTTATCTTTCTCTTCAGTTGCTTCAACAATTTTGCTTTTATGTACGCACCTGGGGTATCTTTAAATAATATTCATTTTTCTGATAACTCACAACCCATTTCTTTTGTGCTTTTGTATCCTTTTAGTTCTAAACTTTTAGAGATAACGACCTATTAGATAGCACCTACGGTTCATAACACATGCGGCATTGAAATGAACATATAACAAATACGGAAGTAACAACAGATACACAATAACATGAAAATCCATTAATTTACTCTGAGACTTCTCAAAGAAATGTGGGAAGTGTTTCAGAATCCTTTCCACAATGTGGAAAAAGAAAAGAAAAGAACCTTATTAGTCTTACAAACTTTCATCATTCCAAGAACCTGGGTTGTTATCTCTGTTTGATAAACACAATATATCTCTTTTCTTCTATCTCTTATTAGACAACATCATCTATCTTTGCCCCTTTTCATCTTGCCTTTAGTGTAATCTTTTTTGAACCAAAATAAAAATTGAGTAAGCAAAAATACATGCATGCCTTACTAAGGTTGATTTTGAGGCACGGGAATGTCCCACGCAAGCTTGAAGACATAGAAACAACTACTTGCCTTACCCAGCCATGAGACCTATGAAGAACGCCAGTAACTGGCATGTCACAATAATTCTAAGGATGCAACACTGTCACTTATATCTTGGCACTAACCATTAGCAGTTGAGTTTAAGGCCTGCTAAATGAGAATATTATTGTGTCTTGGACTTGGGAACCTAGCTAACCACTCACTTAGTGAGCAAATGACATTATAGATTTTGGAGAAAGATCTAATATCATGGCTTTACTAAAACAATATAATTTCTAATTATATTTTAAATAAAATTCACACACATACACATATACATAACAATGAAGGTTATATTTATATATTCTCTATATATGTGCATGAATGTATGTATGTATTACAACAACTAAAGTAAAAGAAGCTACAATTCTGCAAACTAGTGTGAAAACAGTGATTGGGATACAATGGAGGTAAGAAAGAAAAAGGAGAATAATGAAGATATATTTAAATTTCATAAGTTTTAAAATTTTAGTAAATAAATAGTCAAACACATTAGCTAGGTGTTCTATTAGCTACAGCCACTTCACAGTCTGTGTTATTTATAAGACATATTCCCAGATGGCTTCATCATCATTTAATATTGCCTGGAGATGACCTGACATAATGGGTGAGAATATAGCTTCAAAGTCATATTCACTTAATTTGATATGTGATCTCACCTGTTTCTTCTCATCACCTTGGGGATTTGTGACATGCATCTTCATTTTGTCATGTGTCTCTAGAGCTGCATGCTCTTACCCAGACTGAGTGGTATATAAGACTTTACCAATTACCTGCCTTTCTCCATGATGACACTACACAATCCCTAGGTACTTTGAATTTTACATTATATATGTTATACATGTATGTTTTGTATGTACATTGTGTGTGTGTACGTGTATGCGTGTGCAATTCTTGTTCCCATTGCTAGACCATAAGAATGAGTAATAGTTACCATCAGCTCCAAATATTGATGCCCTTACATCAGTAAACCAACCAATGCCCTACAGAATTGCTTGTTGCTAGGCTGTGATGTTTGTTAGGCTAGGTCACATTGACTGACGTTTTAACTCCAGGTATTTTTAATCTACAGTATAAACGTTGACAGATAAGAACATTGTAGTCAGGAGGCACATTCATACATGAGGTCATTCAGGTTCAGTGTTTCTCAGTTAAAGAGACCAGACCACATATCTCATTCTCACTGTTTTTGTTTGTTTGTTTTGATTTTTTATGTATAGCTTGTATCCCAGCCAAACAAAAACATTCCCAAAGGAAAACATGGTTGCATTACTCTAGACAGCATGGTTAATGTAGGTGTGTAGTTGAAATGCTCCCTGACATCTGTTCCACCTCTTATATGTGCAATTTAATGCCTAAGAATCTAATTCAAAGCTAATGTAAATTTTTGAATGAACTTGTTCACTTCCCAATGCCATCAAATTTTTAGGACAATTCCAGTTTATCCTTATTATACTACTGTCACATCATTCTCATGTTTAGACTCTTAAGTAGAATGCATTGTGTGGAGATTGAGTTTTATTTCAGGAACCACATTTCTATTCTAATATTTAATATGCTCAGCCAATTGGAATCAAACCAACATGTGAATAATTTCTAGGATTTGATTCCTAAGCAGTGCTGTGTTGTTTAGTCCTGTCTGTGAAACACACAAATGCACACACATGCACACACAAGCACAAGGGAACAGCCACACTGTAAGGGCTCAGGACTAAACTGTCAGGAACCATTAGAACTGAAGTGGCTGTGTGCAACTTTACTGTCGTTGTTACTCATTCTCTGAGTAAGACATACCAGAAGGAAGCAGATGGTTTGGGAAGAGATAAAATAAACATGAGTAATGCAAAACCTGCCATTCAATAACGCTAATCACACTACAGATTTTGGACAGTGGTGTATTCTCCACTTGCTAATAAAACTATGGTGAAACATATGTTCTGGGAGAAGTGGAAATAGATAAGAGAAAGTTAGCAGAATTCCAACTCTGCTGCTTGCTTCAAAACACTTGTCTTCCTGAGTACTTTCCTACCAACGTAGTTGAAGTAACCATGAGAAATTCTCTTCAGAACGCTCCCTCACCTCTACTGCCCTTCTCTTTGTGTCTTTTCAAATAAACCTGTGCTTCCCCAGAGACTTATTATATTATTTGCAAAAGGATCTCATATTTAAAAGCCAAGACTTTTTGCACAGGTCCACAGGACTTATTTTGCTCCAAACTGACACTTTTCCACACACATGTTATGAAGTCAAGACATTTAAGCATTATTTTATAGATTTCTTTAGGGATAATATTGACTTTTGTGAGCTTTATGCTTTGCATGTTTAGAAATTTCAGATAAGTGAAAGGAACCAGTATTATGTTTGATGTTATGCAGACTGTCATAAAGTGGAAGTTACTTGAAACAAAAGGACTGTGATTCATTTTCTTTTACCAGTGAACATTGTACCAGGTCAGTTTCATTGGTTCACTGGAAGGCTGCAGTATATAATTTTCCTGTCTTGGTCCCCTTCCATAGGCAAGTTTCTACTTCGTAATATGGCCCAAAGCCTGCGGTTTTAAATGATATTTTATTTTTAAAGATTTATATAAGATAAAGATAATAATGTATTTTCAAGTTAATTAAAATGGTCAACGCTTTTTTTTGTTCACATAAAAAGGTCTTTACTATGACATTTCTATATACACATTATATGTAATACTGTATTTGATATTAATTTGATAAAGAATGAAACTCAGCAATATTTTAAATATCATCATTAAATTCTTCTGAATGCAGCTATTATATCTTAGTGGTCTGTAAGTAACTATGTATTTTGTGAACTAGATCTACTCATCAATCCCCAATCAGTAAATTTGATATTGTAGGCATTGTTCTTGGACTTGATGGTACAAGAAGGAATGTCAGGCATACACATTGGGTACATCCTAGATCATTTTGAAGTATAGACTGGTACATAGTGATGTGACCATAGTTCAATAATTCAGTTTAGTGAACTAAAGCATGCATACGTATTAAAAAAAAAAAACAGAGAGAAAACAGGAGTGGAGGGAGATGCACTATAGTGACTAGTCAAAGAGACCGGGACTAGTCAAAGAGACTAGTCAAAAAGACCGGGAGCTACTAGTATGAGATCACTTGCTTGCTCACTATGACTGCTAACATTATCAAAGGGAGAAAAACCATCAATTGCATTCACAACTAGGAGATATAAAATTTATCGGGTTTGTTAAGGACTTTAAACTTCATGGGAGAATGGCTGAATCTAGTTCCTGTGCTAGTTTGGCTCAGCTCTACACATAGTGTCTGGTATTTAGTTTACTCTTTCTTCAGAACTAAGGAAACAAATGAATGACTGTACCATAGATAGCTCGAGTCTTTTGAACATTGCATAGGTAGATTGCATCACTCCTGACAATGTCACTCGATTAAGAGTTAATGGTAATACAGACCATAACAAGGGATTGGGATAGAGTGAATACTTGAGACAAACTCATATTGAATCACTGAACCATATTGGGAGAAAGCCATACATTTTGTATACCCTTTGTATATTCATTGCAATAGCTGCCTTGAGCAAGTATATTAAAGTTCAAGTTGTGCCTTAATTCTAAGGCGTATATAATATAAAATGCTTTTCCATTGCACTTTCTGAAAAATATTCCAGGCCTTTCTCCCAATCAAACCAAATGAAAAAGAGGTAGAAGAGAATCAACAATGTAGGAAAGATAGAAACTTCTGAATGACTTTTGAAATTAGCTGATAATTAGCCAAGGTATAAAGGGAGAAGCATCAGGCATTTTAAGATAAAATGAGCATCCTTGGAGAAGCATTGATGTGAGCATGAGAGTGGTAGAAAATTGCTGGGAATTCTGACATCCTCAAGGATGGCAGGTATTGACTGTATAGTGCGATCAAGTGGATGGAGTAGTGCTCTGAGATGGGATGGGTAATATTAGAAGTTGCGATCTCTAGTAGCTCTTTGTTTCTACCACATGCACTGCTGGTGACAAATTAACATTCAACTTCAGTGCAACATCCCCACACAGCTCATAGCCTATCAATGAAGACCTCTGGATTCTGACTGTGTGGGAATCCAAATACGTATAGCAAATAAACTGACAGCAAAAACAGGATCTTCTCCAAACACGGGGTTAAAGCAAGTACGAAGATTACTTGTGAAGAAATAAGTCTCCATTTATGCTGATTTGGCAGTGATTACAAAAAGGTTTATTTTAATTATTATTTTGAGTGGCAGAACTGGTGAAATGCTAACAACTTCAATGCACCATGCAGCACATGAAGCGCAGAGAGTATTTCTAGAAAATGATGATGGTTTTCTAAACTAGTCAGAAAGGGGAGGGTTATTTTAGCCCTAATGCACTCCACTATATCAAGTTGTTCGCTTGAATTATTTATATGTTTATTGCAAATTTTAAACTGGGAGCATGAGAGACACTTAAGCCTGTGAGAAGTTAAGGACTTTGTAGGTCATTCAAGGAGAATGTTAACTAGGGCAAGCAGCAAAGACTGTGGGAAATATGTCCAGTCCAGTTCACAAATCACAGGGACTTTGCTGTCACAGACCTGGATACAAAGATGAATTTAGATACTTTAAAACTGAGCAAATGGTTTCATTCTCTTCCCTGCCTAAAACCTTAGCTTTCTTGACTCTAATCAGGAGATTATATATTTTTATTGTGTACAACACTGTTTGACATAGTGATATACCAAAAATGTAGCATACAATAATAATATGATAAAACATGTGTATTACTGTCACTGTTATTTAAAAATAACTAGAAAGCTTCAATAATTATTAAAAATAAGGAACTCTAGCATTTTGGTTTCTACAAACTGCATAAACTCATTGCTTCTACAAGTATTGATAAAATATAAGTTTAAATTCCACAGGAATATTAAATTTGTAGCTTATAATTATTCTAAAAAACATGTTATAACATTTAACCTCCAATCTCACAAATTCACTAAATCACAATTTCCTAACCAATATCTAGACGTCCTTCTATTTAAAAAAATAAACAGTTAATATTAGTCATTTTGTAGTCTTGTTTAATCACATATAAATAAAAACCTTTGAACTAGCGTAGAATGGATCCTATTTTGAGAGAGGTATAAATAGAATGCACTAGGCACTCCAAAGCGGTAAAATGAATTCTAAACAGGTTGTCATGGTGTGTCTTTCAGAATAAGTTTAAGATAAAGGACAGCAGTTATCTATAATTAAAAATGTCAAGGATGAGGTTCTATGATAAAATTTATCTGAATTAGATCTTTGTTGATTTCTTGTTAAAACTAACAGTGAATGCAAATTAAACTGCACTTATTTTCATGCAAGTTTCCTTGAGGGGGTCACAGCTTTGGAAATAGAGTTTTGCCATCTGCTAAAAATCTAGACACTGGAGTTATTGACATTTTGGGGGGAAATGGCATTCTTGTGTTTCATCTGAATCTGATGGTGATATACAATGGGTAAAGAAAGAATGATTATTAGTAGGTCTTGCTGCTTATAAGGTCTTTCTAGAGAATAGGATGAGGATAAATATGGATTAAACACTCCCATCATTTCAGTGAAATATGGCATAAAATGAAGAGCACCAAGGAACCAAGATCTGCTAAAGTGTGGTGTGCTGAGATAAACATGAATCCCAGGCTATCAGAATCCCTACCCCTATTTCAAAACACAAGGCTGCAGGTTGAAGGATGAAAACGGACAAGCTCCAGAAGACTAGTTCATGGAGAAAACAGTCCGTTGAAACAAGAGTGATCAGAGGCAATGGGAAGAAGATCGGAGCTAAGATATAGTCCAACAGAGGTAAGGAAAGATAAAACCTTGGGAATGGCCCTTTCAATCAGGTGATATTTAGCAAAAGAATAAAGTACTAAAAAGTTAGCCATATGAAATTGGAAGCACATCCTGTAAAAAGAAACATTATTTTAAACATGCCAGTTATGGGCTTCTTGGAAAGCCAATGCCATAGTGAGGTCAAGAAAATCAGTCCATCACTTTCCAATCACTGTGTCTTCGGTATATATACAAGTTTCCTTTGTCACTTGCTTTCCAATCATCATATTGTAACATCAGCACCATTTTTACAGGGAAAGAAAAGTGACTTCAAACTAAATTTGAATCGGTTAAGACAAGGTCTGAAACAGTGTCATCTGATCTACTGGTTTATCTTTCTTTCAATTGGGCAAAGAACATAGCGCTGTTCACTGAGAGGTCCTGTTTCATTATTTAAGATGCATTACCTGACACTATATTGACTCATCTCTTTTTTGCATGTGGGGGCCACATATAGGAACATTGTACACAAACCTAGATGATTCCTTCATTGCTCTGTTTTGCAAATTCCAACAAAGTAAACCCTTGCTTACATAGAAATTCAAACCATCCAAACCCTTATCCACTTGGAACACTATAAACCTCCCTTCTCTCTGCCTCTCTGTATCTCTGTGTATGTGTCTCCCTATGTGTGCGTGTCTGTGTGTCTCTCTTGCTTACATACACATACAGATCTTGATTATTCAGTTTAAATTTGATTTTAATTGCATAAATAAGAGGCTCATTAGCAAATGTCCAAGCATGTATGCTTTGAGCTTTGAGGTATTCACACCTCTATTACCTTTTTATTTTTCCTTGTATTTATCTGTTCCTCTTCATATGCATAACAGAAGCTCTTGTATATTTCACACTCTTTCCTGCTCATAGATTCTATATATGAAAGACAACATTTTATAATTTTTTTCTCTATTTTGCAAGTCATATAAAATTTCACAACATATGTGTGTCTGTGCACATAAGTACCCACATTTGTGCACCTGTGCACATATGCATACCCCTGCGTGTGTGTTTTGTGTGTGTGTGTGTGTATGTGTGTGTGTGTGTGTGTGTGTGTGTGTGTGTGTGTGTGTGTGTGTGAGAGAGAGAGAGAGAGAGAGAGAGAGAGAGAGAGAGAGAGAGATATCAACTAAAACATTAAATTTTGATTAGATAATTATCTGGCTCTTCAGAACAGCACAACCTACTCTAGCACTAGTGATTCCTATCGCTGTGGAGCTTTTGCTTGTTGTTTGTATGAGTTATCCCTATATCTCAGAGTATTTACCAGTATCTCTGCTTTCTTTGTGCAGAAAGGTTATTTCAAGAATGGCAGTGGTTGGGGGGGGGATATGGGGGACTTTTGGGATAGCATTGGAAATGTAGTTGAGGAAAATATATAATAAAAAATATTTTTAAAAAAAGAATGGCAATGGCAAGTATTGCACTCAACTGTTCTTCCTCTCTGAGCACTAGTATCACCCCTAACCAAATGCAGTCATACCTCCTCTTAAGATCAGTGACTGACCCAGCCTTAGACTCCTGATTACTTTCTCAAGCTATCCAGACTTACATGTGTTCAGAATAGAGAGGAGGTCTTTCTGCCATCTCACACATAAGGTTTATTTAAGGATAGACAGGAACCTGTGGACTTCTCTCAATCACATTCTGTTTGTGATTGATGAACAGAAGCTTCTAGAAAGTATATGAAAATGCCCTCCATACCCTACCCCACATTAAACCAGAATGATACTTCCTATTTGCTTAGGCCACCCTGTGCCCCATCCCCAACAATCTAGGAGGAGTACCAGCCCTAAATTTAACAATCCAGCCCTAGCTTTTCTACACTTCCTACAGACTTCTAAACAACACAGCCTAATCTTCTGCCCAATCGCCCAAAGCTTATACTGAATTTTAGTAGCAAGCAAATCTACTTATCCTAACCTGAACTGGAGGTCAACCTGAAGAACCCCCATTTATTATTTTCAGACAATTAGCTTCTATTAGTTACTTCTGCATCATACTAATCCTAATACCAATCTCAGGAATGATTGCAGACAAAATACTAAAATGAAGTTTATGCCCTGATAGAATAAATATTACCTTGGTCTTGTAAACCAAAAGTGAAGAGCTGTCTTCTCCAGGCATCAAGAAGAAGGAGTATCTCCCCACCATCAACACCCAAGGCTGATATCCTAATTGAACCACTTCTTGAACAGTACATAAAATTATTTAATAAATAGAACATTAATGTATATCGTGCATTAATTTATCTACCCATAGCAAGTAAATCAAGTTAATAAAATAAGACACTTATTAAATTTCAACCAATAAAGATTTAGAACATTAAATGATAACATTTTAGTTAATGCTTTAAATATATACCTGTGTTCTTAGACATATACCATTAAGTCATAGACTCTTCTCTTCCATATAACTATCCCCTTCCATATTTGGTTTATACTTCTACCACCTGCCCACCTATGCCCCTCTTCCTGCTCTGGGCTCATTAACTTGGGGGTAGATAAACTGAAACTTTATTATACATCTGGTCCTTACTGTAGGACTATAAAATGTATATCACCCATAAGCTCCCCTTAAATAAAACATCTCGATGGTTACAGATCTGATCAGCCCATGCCCAACATAACTGTGGTGTCATGCATTTGGTATCTTTTTATTTTTCAGATGCTGTGACTCAGCATAGCCATCAAGGCATGAAGGACAACTTATTATGTAGCTATACTTCCTAAAGATCATTAATCCAAATAACAAAATCACCTAAGACTACATTTTAATGTTTGTAAGACATAAAATTTCACTAGACCTAAATTTTCACTTACTAAACTTTCTTCCCTCCATCAACCTTCAATGCCAACCCCCAGAAACATTAAAGGTACTAACTTAAATTATAGAAATACTGTCTATTTTAGTAGTTCACAAAATATAACTTATATTTAGTATTATTTAAATTTTTATAGAAATATAATTCCACCTAGTCAAAACTTACTTCATTGTCTACTCATCAAAGGGACAGGGAAAATAAATATGTCAAGTATCTACTTGGGGTATAATAGTAACATCGGGCTTTATTTGCGATTACTTAGTAAATACTTTTTCATGATTTGATTGGAAAAATAATCAATGAATCAACAGCAGAGTGCAGTTTTTCTTTCAATATTCTAAAGGTATCCATTGGGGAACCCCTGTAGGTACTCGTACTTTCTTGAGAAAATATCGTGGCATTATGATTAGGGTATGACACAGTTGGCAGAATATCACTTGAAAATGCTTTGCCTTTCAGCTGCAAAAGTTCCTCTAACAAACTGGATGTTAGAAGAAACTCCCAACCACCCCTGGCTATGTCTACAGCTCATTATCTACTCATTACAGACAACCTGAAGGGAACTAGGGAACGGCGTTCAGAGGATACACTCATGTTTTATTGATTGCCAACTAAGCTCAGGCCTCTGAATTCTCACACTTTGGGATATTTTGTTAGGAAAATAAGCACAGTCAGCCCTGTTTACATGCCCTCTTCCTTCTGGTGCAATTGATTCTGGCACAGAACAAAATTGAGCATCTTCCCCAATTAGGTTCTCATGAGTCACCTCCACATACATGCTAAGGCAAGGCTTTCAATAATCCCATGGCTTATTGTCTCGGAGGACAGGCAACACATCTTGCTAATTCAATGCCTCTTTGGATAAATCGGAAGACTGAGGTCTAGAGAAGTTAATTGGCTTTTCCATAGCAATGTAACCAGTTGGTGGCAAAGCTTAGGATGGGACTTAAGTACCTATGTCTTCCTTGTTATTTTATGATTATTCTAACAATCCTGCATAGAACTCCTTCCCATTTCTGTATCCCAAATAATAGTACTTTAGTTTTAACTTCTTTCCTACAAATAAAAACATATTTTGGTACATATCCAGCTTGCTTATGATAATTAGGTATATGTAGATCTCAAACTGTATTAAGAGGTAGTAAGTTGAGGAAATGTGAGTGCTGAGCTTCTGTCAGAACAATAAAAACAAGGATAAATGTTTGGACAGTTCATTCTGACAAGGAAACACCTGGTTGAAAGAGATGAGTTGCCTTAAAGAAGTAAGAATTTATCAAGTTCTAGAGGTAAATGTTAATACAGCCAAAAAATGTGGTCACCACGATGGACTCTGGAGTCAAGTAATATGGATGGTTACTTTTAACTTTATGCTAAATATAAAATTTTTTGAGTTTCAGTCTCTGCTTAGAAATGACCCACATTTATAATAACTTAGATGGTATTTGTGGAAATATATCATTTTAACAGTGATGTGTTATTAGAATATATATATATATATATATATTTCCCCAAGCATACATTTTTGTCTCAATGAAAAACTTTATTAAGACTCACTAACAAAAAAGCTTTGATTATAACAAATTATTTAGAAACTTTCTTTTATTTTATAATATTTTTTATTTCATATATTTTGATAATTTTTCGACCACTGATTTTTCTGTGGTCCTTCCCTATCCCTACTCACCTATCTTAATGATCTAACTGTTAAAAAATAAATAAAGCAAAACCAAAACCCAAGAAAAACAGAACAATGAGAAAGCACCAAATCCAACAACAACAACAACACAAACAAAAATAACAAAACAGATAAAGCACGTGGAGTCCATTCCACATTGGTCAACTACTCCTGAGAAGTTTTTACTACGTTGGTTCAAGAACCCATACACTGCCCCTGGATATTAGATGCAAAATATTCAAGTACCTTTTAAACACTCATGCAGTAACTTCTCAAAAATCCCGACTTTTCTATTAATTCATTACTGATAATAAAATAAAAATATGAAAATGGATGCAAACAGAGGAGAAGAAAAAAAACAAAAGTGAAGAGGTAAATGGTATTAATTAAGAAAATTGCTTCATTGTTTCTCAGAACATATTTCCCAAGGAAATAAAGAATAACCCAGGTCTGTTTTCTGGTGTGTAGTATCATGTAACCAAATGGCAGCTATGAAAGTCAGACTACTAGACTCTAGAGTCATTACTCATTCAAGATGCTGGTTGATCCCTAGGCAATAGGAATCAGTTTCATGGCCATTTGTATTTCATTTACACTGTGTTCCCACTAAAACCTGGTATTCCCTGATGACGCAATGAGATTACACTGCAGAAAATATTTCTTCAAATACCACGTAGTTAACATGATCCACATGTGTGAACCTATATCATATGAGTGATTTATTGGTGCATCATAAGTGATCATAAGGATATGAAACATGAAAGTTATCAGATTGAATGACACTTAAGAGATGACAGGGAGTTTTATGGGCTTGGAAAACTGGAAAAGCCAGATGCACATAAAATTTCACATTTACACATGTGGACAGCAATGGTAAGCAAAGCGCTTTGCAGTTCAAAGCTCACATTGTATTCTGTGCTATATTCTTGTGAATCTCAGCTCAACAAAGAGATTGAAATATTATCAAACTGCCATGAAGAACTTAAAAAAAAAAAAAAAACACTAAATGGCAGTAATGAAACACCTGTGCTCATTTACTGAGAAATCATCTCCATTTCTAAATTGTTTATTATTTTAGTAAGTGTTTAATATTTTTTAATATGTGCGGGCTAGTGGTTCCCATCCAAGGAGGATTTTTTGCTCAGGTCACTTCAGAATACCTGGAAACATTTTGGAGAACTAAATCTGGGATACATATATAGACACCATGGATGGTATATAGCATGTCCCATAACACATAGGCTGACTCTACTTGCATCATACAAATAAATAAATAAATAAATAAATAAATAAATAAATAAATAAATAATTCTGGCCTCAAACCGCTGTAGATGTCTACCTCTAGATTCTTGTATTAAGAGTTGTGCAACTCTTCAGGAAAGTAGCAGGAGTAGTGATTACATTTGATACAGCTTCTGCTGCATAAATTCGCATATGTCATGACTGAGGAGCACATGTGCCATGCCATAATAAGTGAGTTTTGAAAACATTAGGATCATAAAATATTCTTAAGAGCTAGGGTCTGTTTCCTTTTCCCGAGAAGTAGAGTATCTATGTACACATAGTATTTTTAATACTATGTATTAAAAGAATATAACATAGTACCAAATAGTATTTTTAATCTCTCAAAACGTTTTAATGCTAGATATCATGATTAAACCAAAATAGAGACACAAACTATGATTTCCATGACTCAGAGTTAGGAAATTTGAAACAGCATGAGTTCTTCTTGTGATAATATAATCACAGAGTTATAAAAATACACTTAGAAAAACACTACATGATATTATTCAACAAAAACCTGGGCAGCTATTTTTAAGTTATATATCAAATTATTTTATATTGTGTCCATGTATATATGTGTAGATATTTGTGAACATGAGTGTAGAAGTATATGTGTATGTAGATATTAGATCAATATTGAATGCCTTCTCCAATCATTCTACTCCTTCATTTATAAGGTAGGGTCTGTCGTGAGAGTATACCAAGTAGGTAATAAGGTGGCCAAGGAGTACCTCTTCTCTCTGCCTCACCAGAGCTAGAGATGCAATTGAATGGTACCCCACCTTGTTTATTATGTCTTCATGCATTCCAATTTTTACCAACTGAACCATCTTCTAATCCCTGGATACATGTTTTAGGACTGGCTTGTGAAATATTAACAGAAGAAAGAGGGTACATATCATTCAAATAGAAAACATAAAATATTACAGAAAATCCTATGTACTGAATATCTCATTTATACTGATATTACAAAGTGAGCAAAGGTAAAACAAGATATCTAATGTAAAAATGATAACAAAATTTCAAGGGGTAGCATGGTAACCATAGAAAATTATAAATATGATTTAGGAAAGGAATTTTTATAATACTACATCAGAAAAAAACATGCACAGATATAAAATTATTGTCTGGAAATATAGATATGAAAATTAAAGAACTAATACCAAGGTCAAGTCTAGGATAGGACAGTCATTTTTATATTATTAATATCAAAATAAAGAATTTAGTGAAATACTTAGAACGAAATTCTAGAAAGGGACTAGGTAAAAAAACATGTCAAGAAACCAGGACTACTGAAAGCAAAACTTACTTATACTTTGAATACAGCATTTTAGTATTCATTATTTTTTAAATTAATTTTTGAGGTAATAAAACAATTGACACATTTCTCCTTCATTTTTCTTCTTAAAAAAGTCCTATATACCAACCTTTCCATTCTCCTAATTTATGACTTTTTTTTCACTATTTGTTAGTGTATGCAATATCAGAATATATTACATACACTGTGTATATGTATGTATGCATGCATGTATATGTGTATATATATATATATATATATATATATATACATTTACATATAAACATATACATATATGTTTATCTCCTAATCACTCCATATAATGTTATTTGTACATATATTTCCAGGGCTGAAATTCAATAGCATCAAACAATATCATCAAATATTTGGCAGCTACAATATCCAATCTAATGAAAATTATAAAGAATAGAAAAAATGGAAAGTTTATAATTCAAAACTAAGAAAACAGAGATTAAATAGAATGAAGATCCCACTCTAATATTTTAAGAATGCAGTTAAATTGATTAAAGTGAAAGGAAGAGAACAGAAAACACATCAGGGATGACCCTCATTTTCTTTCTATGATTTATACTGCACTAATATTTCTAGCCTAGAAGTAGGCATGGATGTATGAAGCATCACTAGATTTTAGTGGAAGGGGTTTAACGAGCACCATGCAATAACATGTTAACACACTAACACACACACACACACACACACACACACACACACACACACACACTCACACACAGTAGGTGTGCTTACTATTAAAAGTGATAAACTAGGTCAAGGAAATATTATAATGCAAGGTAAATTTCCAAAATATACTTCTGTAGTTTATCAGTGAACTATCCAAAATGATATTAAGGCAGAATTCTTAGCAAGTTACATTAAAAATAATGACACTACTGTAACCAAAGATGATTTTTTTTTAAAAAGTGCAGAACCACAAGAGAAATTTTAAAGAATGTAATATTTCAGAGAATAGGAAGGCAGCCATTATTCATAGATTCTTAGATATTACAGTTTCATGGAAATTTAAAGGCCAAGTATATGGTTTGTAAAATTCCTGTAATTCCTGTAAATCATGCCTTTTTTTGGGAAGTTAAGAAACTAATCTTAAATTTAATATGACTGACTAAGTAATAATGAGTTGCCAAATTAATCTTGTTTGGTTACTTTCAATTTTCCACACTAACTATAAATTTATAATATCAAAGACTCCTTAGGGACAGATTTCAAAAATATATAGAGCTCAATAGGTTTAAATTGAAAAAGGAAATGAATCTTCACAATTCATTAAATTGGTTTCTTAGAAGTTACCAAAATAATTAAATGGGAACATCAGACTGGAAGAACTACAGAGTCTCATGAGAACAATAATTAGACATTTTTCATTGTATACTAAGTTAACTTTCTATTTAAATCCTACATCTAGAAGTCTCTTATAATTACAGTTTGTTTGTTTGTTTTTTAACTTTGAGTTAGGTAAAGCCTTTTCTCATATGGTAACATAGATGTTTGCACAATTAAAGATAGTCAGGGAGCTGGTAAAATGGCTCAATGGGAAATCATCCTTATGGCCAATACTGCTGACATGAGTTTAATCCATAGAGCCCTGTTGATTGAAAGAGAGACCTGATTTCCATAAACTGTTCTTTAACTTCTGCATGAACAGCATTGCATTGTATATGCAAGTGTGCTCATATGATTAGGAATAAAATAATTACATTGTAAAACAAAAGTAACCTTATTACAACAAATTTGTTTTAAGGGATATCATCTGGAAGCAAAAGGCAATATAGAGAATAGAAAAAAATATAACTTATATAAGTGATAAATGTAATTTATTATTCATATTTTAACATAATAAAAAGGATAACTAAACAGAGATCTTATATATAGCCTTATCATCCACCATGCAAGTGACCAAAAAACATGTAAAACTATTTCCTACTTGCTCACAGAATTGGCCATCAGAAAAATGCAAACTAAAATCACAATGACGTACAACTACTTACAAGTTAAGAAAAATGCTAATAATTGTTGGCGATGTAGAAAAATTGGGATCCTTGTATAGCTCTATATTCACATAAAATGCAAGAGCTGCTTTGCAAACCCATCTGTCAGAATTTCAACTTTATCCACAGATTTTCCATATGCCCCAACAACTCCTCTCATGTGTATATAGCAGTAGAAATAAAAGTGTTTGCTTACACAATAGATGCAAGTGGATATTTCTAGCAACAACCTCATAAGTAAATATCGTATAGTAGAAACTTTCCAAGTGCCCTTCAGATGACAAATGTATAAAATAAACGTCATTTAATACATCCATAAGACAAGAGTACAGTTTGATAAAAATATAATAGTGTAGGATTGCAGAAGTTGTTGCTTTGGCACGGAGCTTGGGTTCAGTTTCCAGCACCAGCATGGAAGCTCACAAAAATAACTCCAGTTCCAGGGCTTCTGACTTTTGCTTCTGGACCCTGATGGAATCAGGCATGCTTTCAGGGCCAAAAACATATGTCCAAAAAATTCATACACATAAAAATAAAATGAATGGAAAACAGAACTGATGCACATTAAAGCATAAACTTTCCTGGCAATGTTGTGATAAGAGAAACAACAACAAATACAACAACAACAGCAACAAGCAGACAATAGAGTCTCTCTCTCTCTCTCTCTCTCTCTCTCTCTCTCTCTCTCTCACACACACACACACACACACACATACAAACACACACACGAGAAAGTCGTGACTCACACACATAAACAAACAGAAATTCTGTCCACATAGGTCACATTTTAGAAGTGCTCAGATTTGGCAAATATGTGAAAATGGAATGTCGATGGTAGAGATCAAGCAATTCCAAGAGCTTCAAAATGAATGGAGAATGTGTATACACACTTTTTTTTTTTTTTTGAGATTTGAACTACCTTGTTTTGTTTTGGCCATGGAGGAACTAGTCTGTGAATATTCAAAAAAACAGTGGAGTATGCCAGTGTGTAATTTAAATGTATATAGTCAAATGTTTCTTTAAATATATGAAGATGGTATAAATAAAATGATGAGTGTAGACATGTATGAGTATATATATATATATATATATATATATATATATGTGTGTGTGTGTGTGTGTGTGTGTGTGTGTGTTTGTGTGTTTATATATGTATGTATGTATGTATGTATGTATGTATGTATTTATCAACTTGTCAGTCAGTTACAGAAAATTATAAGTGTGAAAAAATAAGACCTAGGGAACGGAGTCGGCAGACAACCCCCCCCCCCCCACTGTCCCTAGAGGACTCTCCATGTGAACTTAGGATCACTGGTGAGTGGAACACAACATCTTTTCCAATCCAATTGTGCAGGATCTGATACAGCAGAAGGGAAGCAGAAAACCGGCTTGACCAGTGGCATAAGTCCTTTCTGGTTGGTGACAGCACCAGGTCACCTAGGGCCCAGAGTCAGTCGATGGACTCCACCATGGTCCTCAGAGGACTCAATTCAACAATCATAGGATCACTGGTTAGTGGAACACACCATCTGTTCCAATGCAATTGTGCAGGACCTGAGACAGCAGAAGGGAAACTGAAAACCTGCTTGACCAGGGGCACAAGTCCCTTCCAGTTGGCACCAGCACTGGGTTACCTTGGGCACAGATTCAGCGAACACCTCCACAGTCCCCAGAGGACACTCCAGGAGATCTTAGGATCACTGACCATACAGCTTTACTGTCCTCAAAGGAGATATCACTTCCAGGCACTGTAACACGCCCAGGATCTTAGGACAACAGGATCCCAAGATAACAGGAACTGGGTCACACCAGTATTTCAGGGTCTCAGAGAAAGCTTGACTGCCAAAAACTCTGACACACCCAAAATCTCAGGTTCACTGGAACCCACAATCAAAGAATCACAGAGAAAGGTGGATTCTGAGGAGTCCTGAATCAACTGGAATTATAGGAAAGACAGGCTCCAATCAGATATACTAAGGGCAGCAAGCACTTAAGATAATCAGATGGCAGGAGGCAAACATGAGACCAGAAGCAACAGAAACCAAGTTTATTTTTCATCATCTGAACCAAACTCTTCCATTTTAGCAAGTCCTGGATACACCATCACACCAGAAAAACAAGACATGGATCTAAATTCACTTCTCATGATGATGATGGAGGACTTTAAGAAGGAAATACAGGAAAACACAGGTAAACAGTTAGAAGCC
This sequence comes from Mus musculus, assembly GCF_000001635.26. Taxonomy (NCBI): domain Eukaryota; kingdom Metazoa; phylum Chordata; class Mammalia; order Rodentia; family Muridae; genus Mus; species Mus musculus. The sequence goes on from NC_000074.6 coordinate 102,033,347, forward strand.
TTTAAATAGGAAACACAAAAATCCCTTAGAGAGTTACAGGAAAACACTACTAAACGGGTGATGGAATTGAACAAAACAATCCAGGATCTAAAAATGGAAGTAGAAACAACAAAGAAAACCAAAGGGAGACAACTCTGGATATAGAAACCCTAGGAAAGAAATCAGGAACCATAGATGCGATCATCAGCAACAAAATACAAGAGATGGAAGAGAGAATCTCAGGTGCAGAAGATTTCATAGATGCCATGGGCACAACAATCAAAGAAAATGCAAAGTGAAAAAAGATCTTAACTCAAAACATCCAGGAAATCCAGGACACAATGAGAAGACCAAACCTACAGAAAATAGTAGTAGATGAGAATAAAGATTTTAAACTTAAAGGGCCAGCAAATATCTTCAACAAATTATAGATGAAAACTTCCCAAACCTAAGGAAAGAGAATACCATGAACATACAAGAAACCTACAGAACTAAAAAATAAACTGGACCAGAAAAGAAATTCCTCCCGACACATAATAATCAGAACAACAAATGCACTAAATAAAGACAGAATATTAAAAGCAGTAAGGGAAAATGGTCAAGTAACATAAAAAGGCAGGCCTATTAGAATTACTCCAGATTTCTCACCAAAGACTATGAAAGCCAGAAGATCCAGGGCAGATGTTAAACAGACACTAAGAGAACACAAATGCCAGTCCAGGCTACAATACCCAGCAAAACTCTCAATTACCATAGATGGAGGAACCAAAATATTCCATGACAAAACCAAATTCACACATTATCTTTCCATTAACACAGCTCTTCAAAGGATAATAAAGGGAAAACATGAATACAAGGGCAGAAACTATGTGCTAGAAAAAGCAAGAAAGTAATCCTTCAACAAACTTAAAAGAAGACAGCCACAAGAACAGAATCCTAACTCTAACAAAAAAATAGCAGGAAGCAACAATTATTTTTCCTTAATATCTCTTAATATCAATGGACTCAATTCCCCAGTAAAAAGACATGGACTAACAGAGTGGCTACACAAACAGGACCCAACATTTTGCTGCTTAAAGGAATCCCATTTCAGGGAAAAAGACAGACACTACCTCCGAGTGAAAGGCTGGAAAACAATTTTCCAAGCAAATGGACTGAAGAAACAAGCTGGAGTAGCCATTTTAATATCGGATAAAATCGACTTCCAACCCAAAGTTATCAAAAAAGACAAGGAGGGGCACTTCATACTCATCAAAGGTAAAAATCTTCCAAGAGGAACTCTCAATTCTGAATATCTATGCTCTAAATGCAAGGGCAGCCACATTCATTAAAGAAAATTTAGTAAAGCTCAAAGCACACATTGAACCTCACACAAAAACAATGGGAGACTTCAATACCCCACTCTCATCAAAGGACAGATCGTGGAAACACAAAATAAACAGAGACGCAGTGAAATTAACAAAATTTTGAAACAAATAGATTTAACAGTTACCTACAAACATTTTATGCTAAAACAAAAGGATATACCTTCTTCTCAGCACCTCATGGTACCTTCTCCAAAACTGACCATATAATTGGTCACAAAACAGGTCTTAACAGATATAAAAATATTGAAATTGTCCCATGCATCCTATCAGATTACCATGTACTAAGGCTGATCTTCAATAACAAGATAAATAATACAAAGTCAACATTCACGTGGAAACTGAACAACACTCTCCTCAAGGATACCTTGATTGAGGAAGAAATAAAGAAAGAAATGAAAGATGTTTTAGAGTTTAATGAAAATGAAGTCCAAACATACCCAAACTTATGGGACACAATGAAGGCATTCCTGAGAGGAAAATTCATAGCTCTGAGTGCCTCCAAAAAGAAACTAGAGAGAGCACACATTAGCAGCTTAACAGCACATCTAAAAGCTATAGGACAAAAGGAAGTAAATTCACCCAGAAGGAGTAGAAGGAAGGAAATAATCAAACTCAGAGGCAAAATCAACCAAGCAGAAAAAAAAAAATAACTATTCAAAGAATCAACAAACCCAGGAGCTGGTTCTTTGAGAAAATCAACAAGATAGATAAACCCTTAGCTAGACTCACTAGAGGGCACAGGAACAGTATCCTAATTAACAAAATCAGAAATGAAAAGGGAGACATAACAAGAGATCCTGAGGAAATCCAAAACACCATCAGATCCTTCTACAAAAGACTATACTCAACAAAACTGGAAAACCTGGTTGAAATGGACGAATTTCTAGACAGATACCAGGTACAAAGTTAAATCAGGATCAGATTAATGACCTAAACTGTCCTATATCCCCCAAAGAAATAGAAGCATCATTAATAGTCTCCCAACCAAAACAAAAACAAAACAAAACAAACAACAACAAAAAAAAAAGGCCAGGACCAGATGGGTTTAGCGCAGAGTTCTATCAGACCTTCAAAGAAGACCTATTTCCAGTTCTTCTCAAACTATTCCACAAAATACAAACAGAAGGTACTCAACCCAATTCATTCTATGAAGCCACAGTTTCTTATGCCTTACTTATGCCTTAACCACATAAAGACCCAACAAAGATAGAGAACTTCAGACCAATTTCCCTTATGAATATCGATGCAAAAATACTCAATAAAGTCCTTGCAAACTGAATCCAAGAACACATCAAAATAATAATCCATCATGACCAAGTAGGCTTCATCCCAAGGATGCAGGGAGGGTTTAACATACAGAAGTCCATCAATGTCATCCACTATATAAACAAACTCAAAGACAAAAGCCACATGATCATCTCCTTAGATGCAGAGAAAGCATTTGACGAAATCCATCACCCATTCATGATAAAATCTTGGAAAGATCAGGAATACACGGCCAATACCTAAACACAATAAAAGCAATCTACAGCAAATCAGTAGCCAACATCAAAGTAAAGGGAGAGATGCTAGAAGCAATCCCACTAAAATCAGGGACTAGACAAGGCTGCCCACTTTCTCCCTACCTATTCAATATTGTACATGAATTCCTAGCCAGAGCAATTCGACAACAAAAGGAAGTCAACAGGATACAAATTGGAAAGGAAGAAGTCAAAATATCACTATTTGCAGATGTAATGATAGTATATATAAGTGACCCTAAAAATTCCACCAGAGAACTCCTAAACCTGATAAACAGCTTTAGTGAAGTAGCTGGATATAAAATTAACTCAAACACATCAGTGGCATTCCCTACACAAAAGATAAACAAGCTGAAAAAGAAATTAGGGAAACAACACCCTTTTACAACAGTCACAAATAATATAAAATATCTTGGTATGATTCTAACTAAGGAAGTGAAAGATATGTATGATAAGAACTTCAAGTCTCTGAAGAAAGAAATCAAAGATCTCAGAAGATGGAAAGATCTCCCATGCTCATGGATTGGCGGGATCTATATAGTAAAAATGGCTATCTTGCCAAACACAATCTACAGATTCAATGCAATCCCCATCAAAATTCCAACACAATTCTTGACTGAGTTAGAAAGGGCAAGTTGCAAATTTATCTGGATAATAAAAACCTAGGATAGCAAAAACTCTTCTCAATGATAAAAGAATCTCTGGTGGAATCACCATGCCTGACCTAAAACTGTACTACCGAGCAATTGTGATAAAAACTGCATGGTACTGGTATAGAGACAGATAGTGAGACCAATGGAAAACAATTGAAGACCCAGAATTGAACCCACACACCTATGGTCACTGGATCTTTGACAAGGGAGCTAACACCATCCAGTAGAAAAAGACAGCATTTTCAACAAATGGTGCTGGCACAACTGGCAGTTATCATGTAGAAGAATGCAAATTGATCCATTCTAATCTTCTTGTACTAAGGTCAAATCTAAGTGGATTAAGGAACTCCACATAAAACTAGAGACACTGAAACTTATAGAGGAGAAAGTGGGGAAAAGCCTCAAAGATATGGGCACATGGGGAAAAATTCCTGAATAGAATAGCAATGACTTGTGCTGTAAGATCAAGAATTGACAAAAGGGACCTCATAAAATTGCACCACTTCTGTAAGGCAAAAGACACTGCCAATAAGACAAAAAGGAGATTCCATCTCACACTAGTCATAATGGCTAAGAACAAAAATTCAGGTGACAGCAGATGATGGCAAGGATGTGGAGAAAGAGGAACACTCCTCCATTTTTGGTGGGATTGCACTCTTGTACAACCACTTTGGTAATCAGTCTGGTGATTCCTCAGAAAATTGGACATAGTACCATCGGAGGATCCAGCAATACCTCTCCTGGGCATATATCCAGAAGATATTCCAACTGGTAATAAGCACACATGCTCCATTATGTTCATAGCCGACTTATTTATAATAGCCAGAAGCTGGAAAGAACCCAGATATCCCTCAACAGTGAATGGATACAGAAAAGTGGTACATTTATACAATGGAATACTACTCATCTATTAAAAACAATGAATTTATGAAATTCCTAGGAAAAAAAGATGGATATGGAGAATATCATCCTGAGTGAGGTAACCCAATCACAAAAGAAGTCACATGATATGCTCACACTGATAAGTGTATATTAGCCCAGAAACTTAGAATATCCAAGAAACAATTTGTAAAACACATGAAACACAAGAATAAGGAACAGCAAAGTGTGGACACTTCGACCCTTCTTAGAATTGGGAACAAAACACCCGTGGAAGGAGTTACATAGACAAAGTTTGGAGCTGAGACAAAAAAATGGACCATCCAGAGACTGTCCCACCTGGGAGATCATCCCATAATCAGCCATCAAATGGAGACACTATTGCATATGCCAGCAAGGTGTTGCCGAAAGGACCCTGATATAGCTGTCTCTTGTGAGGCTATGCCTATTCCTGGAAAACACAGAAGTGGATGCTCACAGTCAACTATTGGATGGAATAAGGGCCCCCTATTGAGGAGCTAGAGAAAGTACCCAAAGAGCTGAAGGGGTCTGCAACCCTATAGGTGGAACAACAATATGAACTAACCAGTAACCCCTTAGCTTGTGTCTCTAGCTGCATTTGTAGCAGAAGATGGCCTAGTTGACCATCATTGGGAAGAGAGGCCCCTTGGTATTGCAAACTTTATATGCCCCAGTACAGGGGAAACACCAGGGTCAAGATGTGGGAGTGGGTGGGTAGGGGAGTAGGGGGGAGGGTATAGGAGACTTTCAGGATAGCATTTAAAATGTAAGTGAAGTAAATACCTAATAAAAAATTGGAAAAAAAAAAGAAAAAAAATACTTAGTATTTAGTCTATCTGTCTGTCTGTCTGTCTGTCTGTCTGTCTGTCTACCTATTTATGTATCTAAATATGTATCTATTTATCTATTTATGTATCTATCATCCATCAATCCATCTACCCATTTATTATCTATCTATCTATCTATCTATCTATCTATCTATCTATCTATCTATCTATCTGACTTTCAATGCACAGTTTCTCTGTGTATTTCTGGGTGTCCTGGAATTTTCTTAGTAAACCAGGCTTCTTCTCAGCACCTCACGGGACCTTCTCCAAAATTGACCATATAATTGGTCACAAAACAGGCCTCAATAGATACAAAAATATTGAAATTGTCCCATGTATCCTATCAGACCACCATGGCCTAAGACTGATCTTCAATAACAACATAAATAATGGAAAGCCAACATTCACGTGGAAACTGAATAACACTCTTCTCAATGATACCTTGGTCAAGGAAGGAATAAAGAAAGAAATTAAAGACTTTTTAGAGTTTAATGAAAATGAAGCCACAACGTACCCAAACCTATGGGACACAATGAAAGCATTTCTAAGAGGGAAACTCATAGCTCTGAGTGCCTCCAAGAAGAAACGGGAGACAGCACATACTAGCAGCTTGACAACACATCTAAAAGCCCTAGAAAAAAACGAAGCAAATTCACCCAAGAGGAGTAGACGGCAGGAAATAATCAAACTCAGGGGTGAAATCAACCAAGTGGAAACAAGAAGAACTATTCAAAGAATTAACCAAACGAGGAGTTGGTTCTTTGAGAAAATCAACAAGATAGATAAACCCTTAGCTAGACTCACTAAAGGGCACAGAGACAAAATCCTAATTAACAAAATCAGAACTGAAAAGGGAGACATAACAACAGATCCTGAAGAAATCCAAAACACCATCAGATCCTTCTACAAAAGGCTATACTCAACAAAACTGGAAAACCTGGATGAAATGGACAAATTTCTGGACAGATACCAGGTACCAAAGTTGAATCAGGATCAAGTTGACCATCTAAACAGTCCCATATCACCTAAAGAAATAGAAGCAGTTATTAATAGTCTCCCAACCAAAAAAAGCCCAGGACCAGATGGGTTTAGTGCAGAGTTCTATCAGACCTTCAAAGAAGATCTAATTCCAATTCTGCACAAACTATTTCACAAAATAGAAGTAGAAGGTACTCTACCCAACTCATTTTATGAAGCCACTATTACTCTGATACCTAAACCACAGAAAGATCCAACAAAGATAGAGAACTTCAGACCAATTTCTCTTATGAATATCGATGCAAAAATCCTCAATAAAATTCTCGCTAACCGAATCCAAGAACACATTAAAGCAATCATCCATCCTGACCAAGTAGGTTTTATTCCAGGGATGCAGGGATGGTTTAATATACGAAAATCCATCAATGTAATCCATTATATAAAAGACAAAAACCACATGATCATCTCGTTAGATGCAGAAAAAGCATTTGACAAGATCCAACACCCATTCATGATAAAAGTTTTGGAAAGATCAGGAATTCAAGGCCCATACCTAAACATGATAAAAGCAATCTACAGCAAACCAGTAGCCAACATCAAAGTAAATGGAGAGAAACTGGAAGCAATCCCACTAAAATCAGGGACTAGACAAGGCTGCCCACTTTCTCCCTACCTTTTCAACATAGTACTTGAAGTATTAGCCAGAGCAATTCGGCAACAAAAGGAGATCAAGGGGATACAAATTGGAAAAGAGGAAGTCAAAATATCACTTTTTGCAGATGATATGATAGTATATATAAGTGACCCTAAAAATTCTACCAGAGAACTCCTAAACCTGATAAACAGCTTCGGTGAAGTAGCTGGATATAAAATAAACTCAAACAAGTCAATGGCCTTTCTCTATACAAAGAATAAACAGGCTGAGAAAGAAATTAGGGAAACAACACCCTTCTCAATAGTCACAAATAATATAAAATATCTTGGCGTGACTCTAACTAAGGAAGTGAAAGATCTGTATGATAAAAACTTCAAATCTCTGAAGAAAGAAATTAAGGAAGATCTCAGAAGATGGAAAGATCTCCCATGCTCATGGATTGGCAGGATCAACATTGTAAAAATGGCTATCTTGCCAAAAGCAATCTACAGATTCAATGCAATCCCCATCAAAATTCCAACTCAATTCTTCAACGAATTGGAAGGAGCAATTTGCAAATTTGTCTGGAATAACAAAAAACCTAGGATAGCAAAAAGTCTTCTCAAGGATAAAAGAACTTCTGGCGGAATCACCATGCCAGACCTAAAGCTTTACTACAGAGCAATTGTGATAAAAAACTGCATGGTACTGGTATAGAGACAGACAAGTAGACCAATGGAATAGAATTGAAGACCCAGAAATGAACCCACACACCTATGGTCACTTGATCTTCGACAAGGGAGCTAAAACCATCCAGTGGAAGAAAGACAGCATTTTCAACAACTGGTGCTGGCACAACTGGTTGTTATCGTGTAGAAGAATGCGAATCGATCCATACTTATCTCCTTGTACTAAGGTCAAATCTAAGTGGATCAAGGAACTTCACATAAAACCAGAGACACTGAAACTTATAGAGGAGAAAGTGGGAAAAAGCCTTGAAGATATGGGCACAGGGGAAAAATTCCTGAACAGAACAGCAATGGCTTGTGCTGTAAGATCGAGAATTGACAAATGGGACCTAATGAAACTCCAAAGTTTCTGCAAGGCAAAAGACACCGTCAATAAGACAAAAAGACCATCAACAGATTGGGAAAGGATCTTTACCTATCCTAAATCAGATAGGGGACTAATATCCAACATATATAAAGAACTCAAGAAGGTGGACTTCAGAAAATCAAATAACCCCATTAAAAAATGGGGCTCAGAACTGAACAAAGAATTCTCACCTGAGGAATACCGAATGGCAGAGAAGCACTTGAAAAAATGTTCAACATCCTTAATCATCAGGGAAATGCAAATCAAAACAACCCTGAGATTCCACCTCACACCAGTCAGAATGGCTAAGATCAAAAATTCAGGTGACAGCAGATGCTGGCGTGGATGTGGAGAAAGAGGAACACTCCTCCATTGTTGGTGGGAGTGCAGGCTTGTACAACCACTCTGGAAATCAGTCTGGCGGTTCCTCAGAAAACTGGACATAGTACTACCGGAGTATCCAGCAATACCTCTCCTGGGCATATATTCAGAAGATGCCCCAACAGGTAAGAAGGACACATGCTCCACTATGTTCATAGCAGCCTTATTTATAATAGCCAGAAGCTGGAAAGAACCTAGATGCCCCTCAACAGAGGAATGGATACAGAAAATGTGGTACATCTACACAATGGAGTACTACTCAGCTATTAAAAAGAATGAATTTATGAAATTCCTAGCCAAATGGATGGACCTGGAGGGCATCATCCTGAGTGAGGTAAGACATTCACAAAGAAACTCACACAATATGTATTCACTGATAAGTGGATATTAGCCCCAAACCTAGGATACCCAAGATATAAGATATAATTTGCTAAACACATGAAACTCAAGAAGAATGAAGACTGAAGTGTGGACACTATGCCCCTCCTTAGATTTGGGAACAAAACACCCATGGAAGGAGTTACAGAGACAAAGTTTGGAGCTGAGATGAAAGGATGGACCATGTAGAGACTGCCATATCCAGGGATCCACCCCATAATCAGCATCCAAACGCTGACACCATTGCATACACTAGCAAGATTTTATTGAAAGGACCCAGATGTAGCTGTCTCTTGTGAGACTATGCCGGGGCCTAGCAAACACAGAAGTGGATGCTCACAGTCAGCTAATGGATGGATCATAGGGCTCCCAATGGAGGAGCTAGAGAAAGTAGCCAAGGAGCTAAAGGGATCTGCAACCCTATAGGTGGAACAACATTATGAACTAACCAGTACCCCGGAGCTCTTGACTCTAGCTGCATATATATCAAAAGATGGCCTAGTCGGCCATCACTGGAAAGAGAGGCCCATTGGACTTGCAAACTTTATATGCCCCAGTACAGGGGAACACCAGGGCCAAAAAGGGGGAGTGGGTGGGCAGGGGAGTGGGGGTGGGTGAATATGGGGGACTTTTGGTATAGCATTGGAAATGTAAATGAGTTAAATACCTAATAAAAAATGGAAAAAAAAAAAAGATCTGTATGACAAGAACTTCAAGTCTCTGAAGAAAGAAATTAAAGATCTGAGAATATGGAATGATCTCCTATGTTCATAAATTGTCAGAATTAATATAGTAAAACTGGACATCTTGCTGAAAGCAATCTACAGATTCAGTGCAATCCCCATCAATATTCCAACTCAATACTTCAAAGAAATGGAAAGATAAATTTGCAAAGTCATTTGGAAAAACAAAAACCCAGGATAGTGAAAACTATTTTCAACAATAAAAGAACTAACCTCAAGCTGCATTAGAAAGGAATTGTGATAAAAACTGTATGGTACTGGTACAGAGACAGGCAGGTAGATCAGGGGAATTGAATTGAAGACCCAGAAACAATCCACACACCAATGTTAACTTGATGTATGACAAAGGAGCTAAAACCAACCAGTGAAAAAAGACAGCATTTTCAACAAATGCTGCTGGTTCAACTGGAGGTCAGCATGTAGAACAATGCAAATCAATCCATTCTTATCTCCATGCACAAAGCTTAAGTCCAAGTGGATCTAGGACCTCCACATAAAACCAGATCCACTGAAACTAATAGAAGAGAAAGTGGGGAAGAGACTCAAACATATGGGCACAGGTGAAAATTTACTGAACCGAACACCAATGGCTTATGCTCTCTAAGATCAACAATAGACAATTGGGACCTCGTAAAATTACAAAGATTCTATAAGGTAAACAACACTGTCAATAAGACCAAATGGCAACCAACAGATTGGGAAAAGATCTTTACTGATCCTATTACCAATAGAGGGATAATATCCAATATATACAAAGAACTCAGAGAAGTTACACTGCAGAGAAACAAATAACACTATTTAAAAATGGGGAACAGAGCTAAACAAAGAACTCTTGTGATAACTTTATTCCACTTTTAGAGATGAAGTAGCATTTATGTGAGAAGAACCAGCTTAAAGACAGATATAATTCAGGCAGGAAAATCAGTGCTCTTGACAATGGGTCCATTAATAAACTGAATAGCCCAGCATGACATGGTTTCTGATCACTATTTTATTGGTGATTACATGGTTTAAATAGGGATTGCATTGGGAATTTTACATGTCAACCTGACTGAACTGTTGGATATTCAAATATTAAGCTTATGATTATTGTGTATGTGTCTATGTGATTCACACACACAATTTCTTGAATTTTAATTGGTCAAAACAAATAAAGATGTATATCAACAGGCTTCATACTTTTTGTAGGTAAAAGAGTTTCAGTGATCTCAAATATCATAAAATTAAACAGGCCTCCCTTCTTGTTTAGCTTCTTAGGCTCTGTGGAATATAGCATGGTACCTGTATTTTATGGCTAATATATACTTATAAATAAGTCCATATCATGCATGTCCTTTAATGACTGGGCTACCACACTCAGAATATTCTCAAGTTCCATCCATTTGTTTACAATACTCATAATGTCTTTTTTTTTAATAGCTGAAGAGTATTGCATTGTATAGATGTACCACATTTTCTTTATCCAGCTTCAGTTGACAGACATCTAGATTGTTTCCATTTTCTATCTATTACCAATAAAGTTGCTATGAACATAGAGAAGCTAAGTCTTTGTGTTGTGTTGGAGCACCTTGTGGCTATATGGCCAGGAGTGGTGTAGCTGAGTCTTGAGGAAGAACTATTCCTAATTTTCTGAGAAAATGACAAATTGATTTCCCAAATGGTTACACAAGTTTGCAGTCCCACAATCAATGAAAGGCATTTCCATTTCCCCACATCCTTGCTTGAATCTCACCTAGAAGGGGTAATAAAATAATCATAAAAGGCAGATAGGAGGAGGGAACTGGGAGGGAGGTGGCATGGGGAGGGAAATGCAGGGTCAGGATCAGGTGTGGGGAAGGACAAGAGAGATGACCAGTTAGCCCTGAAAATGAATGAAAATCTGCAACTGATAAGTGTGAGGAAGTAGGGCCATCTCCAGGACAAGACAAAGACTTGGTATAAGGGAGGCAGCCACAAATCAATGGGGGTAACCTTAGCTGTGAATCACTGCATTTGAGACATGGAGCCTAAAGAGGCCATCTCCTGTAGCCAAGCAGGAACATCCATAGAGTGATAGAGACACCAACATACCCACAATATTTCCAAGCCAAATTTTATCCTGTCTATAGGCATTGCAAGCATGTGAAAGGGAGCAGAAACTGAGGGAATGACCAAGCAATAACCAGTCCAACTTGAGACTCATCCTATAGGCAAGCACCAATTCCTAACACTATTAGTGATTACTCTATTATGCTTGCAGACAGGAGCTTGTTGTCCTCTGAGAGGCTCCACCCAGCAGCTGACTCAGATAGATACAGACACCCACAGCCAAACAAGTGGATAGAAGTTGGGGACTCTTATGGATGAATAGGAGGAAGGATTGTGGGCCCCAAAGGGGATAGAAACTCCACAGGAAGAATAACAGGGTCAACTAGCCTGGACCAATGGGGCTCTCTGAGTCTGAACCATCAACCATAGAACATACATGAGCAGACCTAGTTGCTGTATGTTCCAGATGTCCAGCTGGATCGTCATATGGGTCCTGAACAAGTCTAAGGGGACTATCCTAACAGCTATTGCCTCCACATGGGATGTTCTTCTAGCTGAGTGACCTTGTCTGGGCTAAGTAGGAAAGGAAGCACATGACCTCACAGATACGCAAATGGCCAGAATTGGGGAATCTCCAGGGGCCCCCACCCATTCAGAAAATAAATTTTACTTCTAAATTTCTTGGAACTCTATAATTGCTTCAAATTGCTTTGAGATATTTCTGTCTTCCTTGTGTTGGTTCGTATAGACTGTAAACATAGATAGAAAATCACTTGGAATATTGGACATTTCTTCTTCAGTGGTATTGTTTTCTGTAAATCACATAGACTAGAGGAATTTTTATCTCTGGAAATAAATGACTTCATTGCTTAGTTATAAAATCCCATTTTTCATATCTTTTCCATTAACAAAAAACTTGCAGATATTTCTCCACAGTACCACACCTTCCTCCGTATAGCTTCTAATTCACATATCTTAAAAGTTTTCATGTACAATATTTGTTTTGAATTATTTATTCTTCTTTGTGGTTCCTTTTCTCATTATCTTAACAGGGAAAATTAAAAGAAGCATAAGTTACTACATCAGTTAGTATAAAACAGATAAGGGGAGGACACTTGTCACCCTCCATTTCTTCACCATTTCCACAGCCCCACAGAAAACAGCCTCTAAAATCTCTGGAGCATTAGTGACAGGTAGTATTTCTTTGAAATTTTGTATGGTATGAATTTAGTAAGTCCTAAAGAGATTTGTCCACTCTATGATATTAAACCTGTATTCTCTCTCATTATTCCTGAAGGTCATTCCTTCCTACTTATAAAGATTGCTTACTTAAATGCTGCACATTCCTAAGGAAAATATCCTAAATAACCCAATATGATAAAATTAAAATTGCAGTAGTCACACTTCCCAAAATTAGAAATTATCGATAGTCCATATTTTATATTGATAGCAAAGTAATTACATGAAATTAAAGTATTATAATAAGTGATATTTTAGGATGTGTGGCCTCAAGCAAACTAACTATTCCTTATTTTATAGTTTACTCATCTTAAATTGTGAACCGTTTTGCTATCTCACAGAATTTCTATACCAGTTGAATCAATGCAAGGTATAATGGCTGTCATATAGGAAGAGTCAATTGTTAAGTCTTAAGTAATATTCTAGTGACTTAGAGCTACAAACAAGTATATGAATTCTTTTCAGAATAAATACTATTTTAATCTTCAAATCTGGATTTAAACACACAGAAAGCACAGTAAGAAATTCAGTGGCAGATTGTCTCAATGGTGCTTTGCATAATGAAATAGAATTCAAATTTGTACTCAGCAAGACTCAATTCCATTGGAATATTAAGCAGAAGGTAAATAATTTCATTTACATCTCAGAGAATTATTCTGTGTTTAATATAATCTAACAATTCAGTTTTTATTTTATATGGGTTATTATTTGGCCATGACCTGCATTTTACAAGATGAGTAGAGTTTGGGTAACTTTGCAGGAAAACACTATGATCCTTAAAAATATTCACAATTATTTGAAACTCCTTTCTTCTCAGAATATAATGAAGAATTTAAGTGCCTATAACATGGAAGACATGTCAATCAGAAGGCAAAGATATGTCCTGCATATGACTTCTGTAGTAGCTCAGCTTCTTACAAAATGGCATGTACTGTGAAGAGGGAAAAGACATCTGTCTAAACAGAGAGATTCCATCCTCCAACCCCACAGAGTCCCACATTAAGGTGTGAAAATAGGTAGTTCATCAACAGACTCCATGTGATTTCTAGAAAAAAATGTATACTAATAAAGAGTTTAGGAGCAGGAGACATGGCTCATCATTTAAGGGCATGCATGGTTCTAGCAGAAGAACTGAGCTTAGTCCCAAGCACTCTTAGAGGGCTCTCACAATTGTCTGTAACTCTTGTTCCAAGAAATCCAACACCTCTGGCATCTTTGGACATCTCCACTCACACACACACACACACACACACACACACACACACACACACACACACACACTACACACACACATGCACATGAATGCATATCCATCCACTAAAAATTTACTAGAAAATCTATCGAGGTTGTTTTCTGTTCTTTTGAAAATATTCATATGCATAGATATATTGCATTTTACTCTTAGTTACCCTCCATTTCTTTTTTTTTAAATTAGTTATTTATTTCATTTACATTTCCAATGCTATCCCAAAAGTCCCCCACATGCTCCCCCACCCACCCACTCCCACTTCTTGGCCCTGGCGTTCACCTCTACTGAGGTATATAAATTTTGCATGACCAATGGGCCTCTCTTCCCACTGATGGCCGACTAGGCCATCTTCTGATATATATGCAGCTAGAGACACAAGCTCAGGAGGGTACTGGTTAGTTCTATCTCCAGCCTCAATTCTATTATGTCTTTTCCTCTTTGTGAAGAGGCTTCCTTCACACCCATTCATTTTAAGGTTCAGATTTTGCATATAGAAGAAAGAGAAAATATTTGTCATTTTGACTCTTCATCACTTCATTGACATGATGCCTTAGATCTTCTGGCTTTCTTGTAAATACCAAAATTTCATTCTTCTTAGTAGCTGAATAATACCCCGTTATATTTATGCTACAATTCTTTACATGTTTATCTCCTGTTCAACATCTAGGCTGACTTCAAGACTTAACTTGTGAATGGTGCTGCAATAACCTGAGTGTGTGTGAATCTCTGTTACATGAAGACTTAGACTCCTAGCACACAAGAGTGGGATACCCCTTTAGGATATAGTTCTATTAAACAAAGCTGCTATGCATTCTGGGATGGATCAGGTCTCATATAGTTAGAAAAGTTAGTTTCTTACTTGGAATCTGAGAGTTCTTTAAGCCTGACTCTGAGGCTAAGCAATGGGCTAAAGTAGAAATGAATGTAAAATATGATGTTTAATTAGGTTTTGATTGTTCTTCTAACAATTAGCTTGATGAGCATACCTTGCTAAGTCATGTACCTTGTTCTAGATATAAAGTCCAGACTATGGGATGTCTTCATAAATCCTTCCCTCAAGTCTCAGGAATCTATGTGGAAAGAGAGGCAGAAGGACTGTATAATTCAAAAGTCATGGCTGATTCCAGAGAAGCAGCTTATTTCAAACACAACAGAGCTGATACACATAAAATTCTAGAGATAATTACAGCATCTACAAGACCACATAAGCTTAAATCTGGAAAATCCCACAGAACTGAAAGTTGATACAGTATCTTACCTGTAATCAAGAAGCTACAATAATTGATAACTGCTAAGACAGAGCAAATCTATGTTCTCCAATGGAATATCACTGCATATATCAATCATACTTTGAGGAAGGGTCCAGGACTAGGGTTGGAGCCTACAAAACAGACTCCATGTTCTTGTATGTGTTTTTATTTTGTTTTTTTTTAAGGTGTTTTTTTTAAGGTTTTTGTTTGTTAGGTTTTGTTTTGTTTTGTTTTGTTTTCTGTTTTCCAGTATTTAGTATTTAAAAATTCTTATTAGGTTTTCTTTGTCTGAATTTGAGTTATTTTAAAGGTTGGTTGTGGGTATTTGAGAGATGAGCTATCAACACAGCGAGTAAAGTAGAGAGACACATACAAACAGAGATAAATAGAGAGACACACACACAGAGAGACACAGAGATAGGAAGACAGGGAGAGAGAGAGAGAAAAGAAAAAGATCATGAAGTTGGAGGAGGGTGTGTAGAGAAATCGAGAAGACCTGGGAAGAATTGGGAGGATGGTTAAGACTATGAAAGTGTGTGTGTGTGGGGGGGGGGCTGTCTGTGCATGTGCATGTATGTGATCTGTGTACATTATATGATATATGTGTATTATTGAAAGAACAAAAGGAGAGAAGTTGAATTTTACAATTTTTTTCTGGACTATCTGACAACATACTGAAAAGATCATCAAATACCTTTGCAACATACTGAAAAGATTATCAAAAGAAATGCCCACATTATTATTTGCCATTACTATTATACTTTAATGGTATCTAGTGACTTTAAGGAGAAGTATAGGGTTAGTAGTACTTAGAAAATATAAGTACCAATCCCTTTCAAGTAAAGTGTATTAGGAAATCAATTCTTACATCTTTAGTGGCTGAATTAATAGTAAAGGTTTTTTATGGCAACAGCAAAAGACTGAGTTGAGCTGAGGATACAGGCATATTTTCCCAATGCTTTCTAAGCATTAGAATCACCTAGGAGTTTTTAAAAATATGCATGCACAAGTCTAATTTGAGACCAATTAAAACATAATCTTTGCATATGGAAGGAATCCTATGCCAGGTTATTATAGGGAGAGTCAAATTAAGTATATGAAAACATTTGAATTCCTGGCTGATTTGTGGAGGTAGATGAATTGGGATGAAAACACCACAAGCAGTCATTGTCCATAGCTTTTATACACACAGATGAGCACACACACACACATACATATAACAATTTCTTTTACCCTATCTGCTGACTTCTCTTAGCCCTGCATTTGGATCAAATAAAAAGGCTTACTTACTTTTCAAAGTTAACCAAAACAGGTGGTCTTTTTCTTAGTTATTACATAATGACATTATCATTTATCACTAGCATCCACCCAACTCCCATGTAGAAAGTGAGCATTTCCCCATCACCTGAAAATTCTCTTTTAACATCACTAGATGAGTAATTGAGAAATGTATTCAAAATTATTTAAAACATTCAAAGTTAAGATCACCCTGACATTGTCAGGTAAAAATAAAGAGTGAAAGAAAACATAGTGCAATTTGCTTATGCTTTTCATCATACAGTACTATTTCTTCCAGGTTTAAGCACATGAACATCTCCTTCTTTTCAAGACATGAAGGCTGAAAATGTGTGGGAGTTGCAGCATGGGGCTGAGTTAGCACTCCCATCATTGAGATGCAGTCTTTCTTCCATCTTCATGGAAACTCCTATTAAAAATAAATTTGTGTGACATTCGTGTTTTCTTATAGTAGAAGCATCCATGTCCACCGAGTTAGAGGAGTGTTGAGATGATTGATTGATGAGAAAAGCATGCTGAGTTCCAAGTTTTATCTAGTCTGTTATGCAATAAAGTATGTTATGTTGTTTCGTGTCAGTTCTCAGCTCCAGTGATGAGAGTGTGTTTTGCTCACATACTGGAGATTGAAATTATAGCCTTGTTCATACAAGGCAAATGCTTTACCATTGAAGTACACTCCTGCTTCCTTCTTTTGAGTCTCACTATAATGTGTAGGCTGACCCTGATGTTGGAATCTATCTGCCTTAGCCTTCAAAGTAGTTGGGACTAATGCTCTTTACTAATATGTCCAGGAAGTCACTTCAATAACTTACTTAGGCTTTTCATGTATGAGAGATGTCTAGAAATAAAGTAGCACAGGATGTAAGGAGAGTACACACCATTCAGGATGACCTGGTCCCCTTGTGCATTTATGGAAGGGAAAACTTTCAAGTTCTCAATTTCCTAATGAGTAATCAGAAGGGGAAACATGTTTATTGGCTTACTCCTTTCTGCACATTGACATTGCCAAGGGAGCATCTCTGAAGGCTCTCATCTCCATGCCACCATGTTCAAGTCGTGGTCTTCCAAGATGCAGGAACAGCTGCTGAAGCTCTTCATCACAAGAGCATGCTTCAAAACAATCCATGAGAGTCTGCACATTCCTTGAGCAGCAGAGAGTAAGCACAGACTATGTGGTCATGAGATTTAAAAACTCCACAATTTTCTTGTAACATATCCCTCTTTGGAGAAAATAAATGTTGTTATGAATTTAAGACCACACAAGGTACATAGGAGAATTGTAGAAACTAAAAGAGCTGTGTCAAGAGATGATTCTAAAAGACCAGACACCCACCTAATTATGAGAAAGATCCCTGTTGGTGATATTAAAGAAGACACATAAGATTATCACCTGGGAGATTAGTTTGAGCAGTATGGAAAAATTGAAGTGATGAAATCATGGCTGGCAGGGGCAGCAAAAATGAGAAGTTTTGCTTTTTTTACCCTTGGTGACCATGACTCCATAGGTAAGGCTGTTATTTAGAAACATCATAGTGTGAATGGCCCTTTGCAGTGGCGGAGGCCAGTGGTTTGCAAAACCACTAAAGGAAGATGGCTATGATGGTCTAGCAGCAGCAGTTGCAGAAGATCACAGTTACTGCCAGGAATTTAAGCTTACTAGGAGAGAAGAATGAGAAAAGTGATGGGAAGTTTACAGGTTACAATAGATTTGCAAGCTCATCCACTAGCCAAGCACAGTGGTGGCAGGTTCTTACCTACAAAGAAGGTAGAAAATACTCAAGAGTATTGAGGAAAAAAACAATTTTAAAAGAAAAGAGAACCTTCAGAATTGTATTTGATGTGACTAATTATAAAACAGGTTATGTTAGCTATTCTTCCATGGGAAATGCAAAGCTTTCTGACAAAGGGTTTTCTCTTGACCTTTGTTTACCCATCTTATTGATTGCTAAATGTAATAGACTACTCATGCAACTAAATAAATGTGTCTTTAAGAAATATAAACAAAAATGGGAAAGGCATGGCTCTGGTGGTTTTTGCCATGACACAATAGAGTATATCCAAAAATTAAAGAAAGGTTATTCAAGAAGGCAATGTGAAACTGAATCTTGGAGAACTTCCTTGTGGGACAAGCAGACATATGGAAAGACCTGGGAAGTAGAAACTAGTTGTTGTCATATGGGTCCTGTACTTTGGAGAAGAGAGTAGAAAAGAGGTTTTTTGTTTGTTTGTTTGTTTGTTTGTTTGTTTTTGTATTGATGATATTTTCAAGGTAGAGCAAAGAGCCCATTCTGTATTCCAACAGTGACATTGAAATATGCCTAATGCCCAACATTTAGGGTAATGGATGTATTTTGTTTTACATTTCAGGTATGGAGCTACTTTTGAGTATGTATTTTAAAAATCATGTAAGGATGTCTCTGAGTTCATTTTTTTATTGCCCTAATTAAATAGCAAGAATGGGTCTCTCACATCAGAATAGAGGCTTTAGCTGCTACAAGTTTTTCAGTATAAACATTTAAGGTTGAACAGTGTCATATTCTCATTCTTCTATGAGGGGCTCATGACAGATGGCACCACAAAGGTAGTAGTCACATGTCCACACAAAAAGCCATTGAGAGTCAGCATACAGGCATTGTCTTTTAAAAAACAAATACTTTTACTTATTTGTGTATTTGTGTATATTTATTAATTTGTTTAGGTAAATAAATGCCATACCTTATATATTGTAGTAAGGGGACAATTATCCTATTGTACAATGTGGGTCCTCTTGTTTTTAGGCTTCTTAGAAGGCCTCTCTACCTGATGAAACACCATGTGTCTCATATTCTTACAGGTACTAATCAGTGCATCATGAAAGTATATTAATAACTACTGGTAACACAATTATTTGCATCCAAGACCAACTTCTGCCATAAACCTAAGAACATTATACTGGGGACTTGTCAGCCCGACATGAGCCTTTAGGTGGTAAGTCAAATCTGAGCAATAAGACAAATCAGAGGAAAATGATGTAAGGAGGAACAACACCATATATTATGTAAAACTTTTGTGGGATGCCCGACTTGCCAGCAAGTAAGATGCCACAACAGGATCCTTCTGCAACACATTTATTGGGAGAGCATGGACTGCATAGGCAAAAGACCCCGAGCCCCAGAAATGGCACTGCTTATATAGGCCTAGGAGTGACGTGTCCATACCTGATTGGTTATGCTACCAGTACCTCATTAATATGCCTCAGGCCAGGCAGTGACTTGGCAAAAAACTCTTATGCACATGCGCACATTGATTGTTTACCCATTTCATGGGTGTCGGCTTAAAGAAACTAGCGCCATCTTGTAATGACATTTGCGGCTTCCCACATAAAACAAGTGAAATAGCTGAGAAATGTTTCTTATTAGAAATGATGATTACAGTGTAAGTTATCTAGGGACCAATGAAATAGGGAAAATAGTTCTATGTGAATGCTGAACATAAGAGATTTAATGACAAACCTATTTCACCTCAACCTAAAGGTTACCTCTGAATACTAGAGGTATTCCAAGCAAGAAATCGTGAGCCACTGCTTCTGATTAATCTCTTGTTAAGTCATGAGGCACAAAAGTCCAAATGGTGTTGAACTAGGTTTACTCAAGTCCTGCACAAATAAATGGCAGCCTGTGGGTAACTCTAGCCACCATATGCATCCACTCAGAATGATGAAAGGTCCTAGCTAGAGCTCAGAAGCAGAATAACCTTCGTCAAGGGCTGAAAGAAATTCGGCATCTTTGTACTACCTCTCGATACATCCTTTCAATTAAAAGCTTATATTGAAGTGAAGGACCTCTGAAATCTGAAGCCTTGACCTTGTTACCAAAAGGATAGCACTTAAAGAGCTCTTGATTGGAAACTTCTGGCAAGAGATTTAATATGACTTTTCCTTCCAAACATTACAACTCACAGAGCTCACTCAGGCTTGTTTTTACAATTGAATCACTGCATTTTTTCCCTAGGAGTCTTAAGGTAAAATAGAGCTCCTAAAATTCTACATTTTACAGAAAGCTCAAATGTATTCTGAGTTAGACCAAAACATAAGAATGTAGTTGCATGTGTTCACGCATATAGTAATTAGACAATACTGTATTTGCTATTGACTTAATACATTCTCAGTTATCAGTGGCAACAGACAATATTTAAAAACATTTTTTTTTTAAATACAAGGGAGGAGTTGTTTTTCCCGATAGCTTCTCCCTCCAGTTTAATATCTACTCTAGTGACAAACATGGGAGGATTTGGTTCCAGCTGAACTGAGACCCAGAGCCACTTTCTTTGACATTTTACTTGACATTTTGAATTAATTTGCCTTTGCAACCATGGAACCAGCATAAATTACAAGATGTTGACTGATTGTCTTAGGTCTTCTCACTGGAATCTGTTAGGATAGGCTAATATAAAATTGCCAATAGTGAAGTGTTGTTTTTCCCAAGTCAGTTCCTCTTGTAGCCCAGGCTTGCTTCCCAACTTGCTATGATAACCTTGAGCACCGGACCCTCATGCCTCTCCTCACCATGTACTTGTATTCCAGACCATACCTACTTATTGTGGTGTAGACAAACAAACTGTAGACTTCCTGCATGTTAGGAAAACAGCCTACAAACTGTACCATAGCCTCTGCTCAGTATTCACACATTTAGACATGAAACAGTAATATATGCAGTGCGCTCTATGTGAAGCAAACAGTTTCGGTTTTGTTGTACCACAGAGACTCTAGAATTAAATTAGCTATTCAATTTCTTCAAGTATAAATTTTAGTAGTCCTTTAAATGTGTGCAATTGCAGTAACCTGTTAGAACTCTGTGGGTTAAATGAGACACCGTGTGGGAACACAGTTTGTGAATGGTTATTTGCATTACATTTGGAATCTTCAAAGAACGTGGTGAAGATGTTGGGTTTATAAACTTTTACTCCCTACTGGCTAAATGCTTTCTTGGTTAGAACACACACGGGTTTCTGTAGTTTTATCTCACTCTGAATATGATATGAGTTTCCCTTCACTTAATCTTTATTCTGGAAGCTATTTTCTTCTTTGGATTTACAGTACAGCTTTCTTCTGAATAGGGAGAATATTTATACATTTCATTAACAATATGTACTCATGATCTGGTTTGTGCATCTAGTGAAGCACTCAGCAGAAAATATACTTGAGGATTTCCCCCACCCCTCTACCACTGGGGAACTGAAATTAATTCCCTTACAATTTCTAAGAGCTTGAAGTATTTTCTTTGTTTAGGAGTCAAACAGCTGTGTCGCCAAGACTTTTATGATTGTTAATGTTCTTTGGCTATTTGTATCTGGATGATGCATTTAACACGCATTGATCAGACATGACTGCCTATGCTTTCCAGACTCCAGTGACTTATTTGCCTTCCCTTCCCTTTTCTTCTCTTCTCTTCTCTTCTCTTCTCTTCTCTTCTCTTCTCTTCTCTTCTCTTCTCTTCTCTTCTCTTCTCTTCTCTTCTCTTCTCTTCTCTCCTCTCCTCTCCTCTCCTCTCCTCTCCTCTCCTCTCCTCTCCTCTCCTCTCCTCTCCGCTCCGCTCCGCTCCGCTCCTCTCCGCTCCTTCTCTTCTCTTTTCCTCCTCTCTCCCCTCTTCTCCTCTCCTCTCCTCCTCTGTCCCCTCCCCTCCCCTCCCCTCCCCTCCCCTCCCCCTCCCCTCCTTCTCTTCTCTTCTCTTCTCTTCTCTTCTCTTCTCTTCTCTTCTCTTCTCTTCTCTTCTCTTCTCTTCTCTTCTCTTCTCTTCTCTTCTCTTCCTTTTCTTTTCTTTTCTTTTCTTTTCTTTTCTTTTCTTTTCTTTTCTTTTCTTTTCTTTTCTTTCTGCTTTCCAGGATTTTACATCTAATCATGAGTGGAATCATAATTTCCATTAAAAAAAAGTTTTGGGCTTTCTGATATGATTCACCTGACAATGTACTTATCAGATAAACCCGGTGATCTGCAAAAATTAAGATAAAACACCAAATACAGTGGCATTTACAGTAGTGGTACCCTGACAGACAGAAAAATTTTCTGAAAGATTTCAAACTACTTAGTCTGAGTAGGTAACAATGCAAAAACAAGACAGAATTTGCCTAAACAAAGGGGAAATTAGGAAGTAACTTCCTAACTTTTTGCACTGAATACCACAGGAGTCTCAAAGCACACATGTGATCCCCCCTTATATATATATATATATATATATATATATATACACACACACACACACACATACCCACATACACACACACACACACACACATACACACACACACACACACACACACACACACACGCACATACACACACACACACACATACACACACACACACACACACACACACACACACATGCACAGGCACACACACATTTGTACACACATTTTGGCAGGATATGAAGATGTATGGATGGTGTCGAATGCCTCCAATAAGACCATAAATCAAATGTGCGGATACTTAGCTTGGCATCTGGAAACCTTTATCATTTTAGGTGAAAGCTGACTTAATCAACTGCTGTATATGTTTAATGTTGTTCAAGTACTAATAGCCCAAGTATATCCTTAGTTCAGAATGCTATTGCTTAACTCATTGTGAAAAAGGATAATACCCTCCTCTGCATTCTTTGTATTATTTAATTCTATCAGAAGCAATGTAAAGTGACAATTAGGCAAGAAATATGAAACTTGAGATATGAAAACCAGATGTAACATCACTGGACAACTAGGGAAAAAAATGAAGCAATTTAATGAAAAAGATGGAAAGAATTACAAATTTCAACCTACAGTTGAAAAGAGATATGTCATAAAAGAGAAAATGAGTGCCTTTTCCACAGTACCTTCAGCAAGCTGCATTTCTTCTGGAGCAAGGTAGTTATCTCTGTATTACAGAAAGACAGGACTTAAGAGCAAGATAGTCACTGAAACAGGCTGGGAACACCGTGCCCTGACTCTAAACAGGACATGAACAGTTGTCTGTAACAGGAGATATTGAGAAAACAATAGCAAAATAGCAACAACAACAACAACAACAACAACGAGAAGATAAAACAACCACCCTACCTATAAAAACCCATATTACACCCACTTAGGCATATGGATACTCTGATAATTTGGTTGAAGCAGAATTTTTATATAGAATATCTTGAGCTGATATTCTTCATATCTAACAAATACTAAGGAAGTGCCTGTGCAATTGGTCAATGATGGCTATTATAGATAGCAACACACTAGATATGGGAAAGAAATCATGATATTTAATAACTGTTAGAAGCATAACAGCAGATCCAGAAAGCCTTGTTTTGTGTGTTCAATGAGATATCTTGGTAAATTTCAGTAACTTGTCAGAACCTTATTTTCCCACCCACATAATAGGAATATTATTCTTTTTTCTATCTTCATTGTCCAGTAAACAAAGCAGACACATGTAGAACCACGTCCATAGAGTACAGAGTTCAATGAGTTTCTAAAGAACCTTAGAGGGCTTATTCCCATTTCAATAATATTTGTTTTCCCTTTCTGGCACCACATTATTCTGATTTATGTGCAAATATATTTACATAGTTAGAAGACAAAATCTGTCATGTAAAATTAATTAATCTAGATTCTACTGTTTAGAGAATATACTGTTTAATAAAACTCTACTTATGCTCAGCAGAGCACAAATTTATCTTTTATATGAAATACTACTCACATTTCAATAGTCTACAAAAATGCTGCTCCCTTTTCTGTGATATTTCATTCCAATTGTCTTATGGGACTTGATACATTTTTTTTTAGATCCCACTGATGAAGCTTCTGTAAGAGTCTCTAATGCATTAATCACAGAAGGATGCAATGTCTACTTTACTACAAAGAAGCCTATATTTCCTTATTTAAACTAGGCATTCCTTGCATCCAATATTTTTGTTTGTTGGTTGGTTGGTTGATTTGAGGTCTTCTTTTGTTTTTGTATTTTGAGTCTGGTTGGAGACTGGCATCAACTCAGCATGAAACCAAGTGTTATCATGTTATAATCACAGGTGACTATCTACATGTTCAGCTTCTGAAATGGTTCTTAATAAACACTGCTCCTTGTCCACACTACATGGACTTTCGACTCACTGAGCTACAATCTGGTTTGTATCCCACATCCTAGTCTTTTTCTGCCATAGATAGGTTTACCCTATACTGTAATTTTACTGTGTACATCTAACACTTAGGGTGGTAAAGAATAACCTTTCGGAAAAGCAGAAGGGAGACATCAATGAATAGATCAATGACTTAACACATTTTTCTTTTCCAAAACTTTCTGATTCATCCTGAAGGACATCTTCTCATTTTTAGTGTCTTATTGCAATATACTATGTTGAGAATCTTTATGAATGCCTTGATGTGATGCCTTATTTGAAAAGTTATAGTAATTTTTATAAAAATAAGCTTTAAAATACTTCAAAATAGATTTTCAACAAAATGTATTATCTCTATGAATTTTCTTTGTAAAAGTTGTATTTTAATCAAGGATTTTACGAGACACTCAGGCACATATGAATGTATAGCATAACACAAGAACAAACTAGACTGAATGGACAGAGTTATTTAGGAGAATGACAGGGCATTTGAAATGTTTTTGGTGGCTGGCTGAATGCTCAACTCAGTTTATTCATGAGGTGAGGTTTTGATTTCAGTAGTAAATATTAGAAAGAAAACTGGTTTGTATTTGAACTTTTGATTTCAATTTGCACAAACTA
Organism: Mus musculus; assembly: GCF_000001635.26. NCBI lineage: Eukaryota > Metazoa > Chordata > Mammalia > Rodentia > Muridae > Mus > Mus musculus. The sequence continues at coordinate 102,058,596 of NC_000074.6, forward strand.
TAAGTGTGGGCAATCTCCTCAGCCAACCCCCCCCCCCCCTGGAGAATATAACCATGCCTCCTTTAAAGAAATGAGAATGGTTTCAGGACTTCAAACATCTGGGCTGTGAGAAATCTGAGATGTCACCAGGCCCATCCCTTTGCTTCCAGAAACAAGAAAATCAGGACATCCCATGCCTCTGGCATCCTTGTAGACCAAAGTATTTTGGATTGTAATTTTTCTTGCAAATAGTTTTACATAGTGATTCAGAAAACAAACCAGGACCAACCTACACTGTACTGTGGTCTGACTGCTCAAAACTTGCTAACAAAGTAGAAGGATCAATCTGCAATACTACATAAAATCAGCTGAGAGCTTTAGGAAAGATTTTTCCTAGTCTTTGTAATGATGGTGGTTAATATTCAGTGGTGGGTAGAGCTTTGTTTAATGCTTGAGATGTGTCAGTTCCTATGCTAACATACACATTCACACACATTGTTTTTGTTTCTTTTTTGTTCCTTTTGCCACAATTTCAAGAAGGATGTACTTCCATCCCTTTCATTCTGTAGGGTAAGCAATATAGTTGACATCAGAGTTCTGCTTTCACATTACTGGCCTATAACATTGATACCCAAATCTATAATTGCTTTGTCATTTTTCTGAAGGCCTCAAGGTCCTGAAAGAAGGATGAGAGAGGGAGACATTTTACAGTTCTTCAAGGTAGATAGCTATGGTATTTTCAGCTCCTTCTTCCAGAAGTACTTCAGAAGGGGAATCAACAGAACTTACTGGATTCCTCTCTGAATATGGCCCTAGAAGTTCATCATCAAATCTCATCTCTGACTATTTGTTTGTTTGTTTTGATCACTATATGCTTTAATTTTTTGCCACAATTCCTGGTTCCACTCTCCCAGAGTTCTTCTCGCCTTCCTCCCCTTCACCTCTGAGAGGGTGCTCCCACCCCCATGCATCCCCTTTCCTAGGGAATTAAGTCTCTATAGGATTAGGCCCATTCTCTTCCACTGAGACCAGACAGGGCATTCCTCTGCTACATATGTGCCTGGGACTTGGACAAGCCCATGAATGCTCTTGGTTTGATGGCTTAGTGTCTGGGAGCTCCCATGGGTCCAGGTTAGATGACACTATTGGTCTTTTTATGGTGTTGCCCCACCCCCTGCATTCAAATCAATCAATCAATCACGTAACTCTTTCATAGGATTACTCAGTCCAGTGGTTGGCTTCTCTCTTATCCCACTCATATCTGATCTTGTCCCCCTTTCCCCTCTCCATCTTGTCTTCCACCCAGGTCCCTCCCTCCCTCTGCCTCCAGTGATTATTTTGTTCTTGCTTCTAAGTGAGATGGAAGCAACCTCACTTGCCCTTCTAAGTGGGATTAAAGCAACCTCACTTAAGCCTTCCTTCTTCTTGAACTTCTTACTGTCTGTGGGGTATATCTGTATTTTTGGCTAATATCCACTTAACAGGGAGTACATACCATGCATGTCCTTTTGGATCTGGGTTATCTCACTCAGAATGATGTTTTCTAATGTGATCCATTTACCTACAAAATTCAAGATGTTCCCTTTTTATTATATATATATATATATATATATATAATTATAATAAATTATATATAATTATGTATTTTCCTCAATTACATTTCCAATGCTATCCCAAAAGTCCCCCAGCCCACCCCCACACTTCCCTACCCACCCATTCCCATTTTTTAGCCCTGGCGTTCCCCTGTACTGGGGCATATAAAGTTTGCATGTCCAATGGGCCTCTCTTTCCAGTGATGGCCGACTAGGCAATCTTTTGATACATATGCAGCTAGAGTCAAGAGGTCTGGGGTACTGGTTAGTTCATAATGTTGCACCTACAGGGTTGCAGATCTCTTTAGCTCCTTGGATACTTTCTCTAGCTCCTCCATTGGGGGCCCTGTGCTCCACCCAATAACTGACTGTGAGCATCTACTTCTGTGTTTGCTAGGCCCCGGCCTAGTCTCACAAGAGACAGCTATATCAGGGTCCTTGCAGCAAACGCTTGCTAGTGTATGCCATGGTGTCATCGTTTGCAGGCTAATTATGGGATGGATCCCTGGATATGGCAGTCTCTAGATGGTCCATCCTTTTGTCTCAGCTCCAAACTTTGCCTCTGTAACTCCTTCCATGGGTGATTCTTTCCAATTCTCAGAAGAGACAAAGTGTCCACACTTTGGTCTTCATTCTTCTTCAGTTTCATGTGTTTAGGAAATTGTATCTTATATCTCTCTATACTAAGTTTCTGGGCTAATATCCACTTACCAGTAAGTACATATCATTTGAGTTCTTTTGTGATTGTGTTTCCTCACTCAGGATGATGCCTTCCAGGTCCAACCATTTGCCTAGAAATTTCATAAATTCATTCTTTTTAATAGCTGAGTAGTACTTCATTGTGTAACACACACACATTGTGTACCACAATTTTTGTATCCATTCCTCAGTTGAGGGGCATCTGGGTTCTTTCCAGCTTCTGGCTATTATAAATAAGGCTGCTATGAACATAGTGGAGCATGTGTCCTTCTTACCCTTTGGGACATCTTCTGGATATATGCCCAGGAGAGGTATTGCTGGATCCTCCGGTAGTACTATGTCCAATTTTCTGAGGAACCGCCAAACTTATTTCCAGAGTGGTTGTACAAGCTTGCAATCCCACCAACAATGGAGGAGTGTTCCTCTTTCTCCACATCCTCGCCAGCATCTGCTGTCATCTGAATTTTTGATCTTAGCCATTCTGACTGGTATGAGATGGAATCTCAGGGTTGTTCTGATTTGCATTTCTCTGATGATTATTAAGGATGTTGAACATTTTTTCAGGTGCTTCTCAGCCATTCGGTATTCCTCAGGTGAGAATTCTTTGTTTAGCTCTGAGCCCCATTTTTAATGGGGTTATTTGATTTTCTGGAGTCCAAGTCTTGAGTTCTTTATATATATTGGATATTAGTCCCCTACCTGATTTAAGATAAGTAAAGATCCTTTCCCAATCTGTTGGTGGCCTTTTTGTCTTATTCATGGTGTCTTTTGCCTTGCAGAAGCTTTGCAGTTTCATGAGGTCCCATTCGTCAATCCTTGATCTTACAGCACAAGCCATTGCTGTTCTATTCAGGAATTTTTCCCCTGTGCCCATATCTTCGAGGCTTTTCCCCACTTTCTCCTCTATAAGTTTCAGTGTCTCTGGTTTTATGTGAAGTTCCTTGATCCACTTAGATTTGACCTTAGTACAAGGAGATAGGAATGGATTGATTCCCATTCTTCTACATGATAACAACCAGTTGTGCCAGCACCATTTGTTGAAAATGCTGTCTTTCTTCCACTGAATGGTTTTAGCTCCCTTGTCAAAGATCAAGTGACCATATGTGTGTGGGTTCATTTCTGGGTCTTCAATTCTATTCCATTGGTCTACTTGTCTATCACTATACCATTACCATGCAGTAGACCAAGCTTGTGGGGTACCTGTAGCTGCCAGTAAAGTTGACACTGGCAGAATACATCTAGAATCAGTGAAGTACTGCAGAGAGGCATGTAATGTTCACCTCTCCTGGAGCCAGACTTGATAGTGAACTTGTGGGTTGTATTTATTCTGGATTTGGGAAGATTATAGAGGTTAGACTTTGTCTTTCATACATTTTACAGAGCTGCAACCATGAAACAGGTTGATCTGGACACAAAGTCCCAGTTTGCTTCTGAAATTGGATGGCCTGACTTCATAATCAACTGGAACATTTTTCTTCTTATTTCTACTTTTAGAAAAAAATCAATAAATAGTTTGTGATGCCTTTCAGAGAGAATGAATGAGTGGAAATCATTTTTGCCATATTATGGTAACTAAACATCTTACGAGTTCTGGGACAGATCCAATTTCATTGTGCCCACCTTGTCTTCCAATTGTATACTAGGTCAATCATTACAGAAATTTTATCATGGGGACATGCTTTTCAACTCATGGAATAGAAAACACAGCCTTATTGAGCATTGGTTTGAAACCAGATATTTAGGATATTGACTCTCCTCACATATTGTCCATATTATAGGCATATGCAGGGGACACCTGTACATTTGATATATCTTTGGATACCTTTGCATGTGTTTGTATATTTTCCTTTTAAGATACAATTATGAACCTGTTACCTTAGTCTCAGATGCTTATTGTTTTTCTTTTTCTTTTTTTTCACTTTATATCCTGCTCACTGGCCCCCTTCTGGTCATCCCTTTTGCAATCTTTCCCCCATCCCCACCTCATTTCTCTTGTGAGCAGGTAGGAGATCTCTGGGTATCTCCTAACCCTGGAACTTCAAAATTTTGTGAGTCTAGGCTCATCTGCTCTCATCGAGGCCAAACAAGAAATTCCATATCACAGCTGAAAGTACATATCCCACATACAGGCAAGAGCTTTGGGGATAGGCCCTACTCCAGGTGTTCAGGACCCATATGAAGACCAAGCTGTACATCTGCTACATATGTGCAGGGGACCTAGGTCCATTACATGTAAGTTCTTTTGTTGGTGGTTCAGTCTCTGAGAGCCTCAAACAGCCAGGTTAGATGATTCTCTAAGGCTTCCTGTGGAGCTCCTATCTCCTTAGGGGATGCAATCCTCATGAAACTACACAGCTTATAGATTTCTGTTTTAGATTATACTTGCTATCGAGTAGCTGACATGGCATGACAATTTTGTAGTCTAAAGATTTTGGTAGTTTTTTTTTCCCTCAATAACTCTGTGCTTCTTTGTGCTCAAACTACTTTTATGTTTGTTTTTTGTTGTTGTTATCAGTTTGTTTGCAGCTTTGGAGTTAAATGAAACCCAGGGCCTTGAATGTTTTAAACAGTTACTCTGAAACACAACCACAGCCATTTCTTTCCATGGAAATTTGTCTATTTTCTTGTGTGATCATTCCTTCTGAATTCATACGCCTGGTCAACTGCCTGTAGATGCCAAACAAAGGTATGTCATCCTGGGTACTTAGCCTTCAGGTCTCGTCAAGTTCATGTCCAACTGAGGTAAATTCTTGCTGCCTAAAGGTAGAAATTTTGAGCCCCAAACACACGGTCTGGTGCCTGACTAAAGAGCCGTGATTGAGATCCAAGCACTAATTACTTGGAAGGCTTAGGAGTGGGAGAGAGAAGATGATCTCAGAACAGTCCAAAGGGATCTGTCCCTAGTCTTGTTGACACCTGCCTCCCGACAGTCTCAAAAGTCTTTGGGTTTCCTCTCAGTCTGTTTGTGATTACGATTCTTGCTGAGATGACACTTGGCCATGTGAAAGAGCCAAGAGTTCCGTCTCCATTTGCACAGATAACTTACTAACGTGCAGAGGAAGAAAAGTTAGATGTCCTAGGAGCAAGGTTCTCCAATCCCTTATAAAAGTCTTATGATTGGCATAATGACATTAAAAATCCAACAGGTTATTGTGAGAACATAAATTATGAAGTGTTATTTTGCTTTTCATCAGTGAATGTGCTTAAAAGATAAGGTTTTACCATCATCATTGCAATGCTTAAATTAAAGACAAATGCAAGCACACACACACATACACAGACATACAAACACACGCACATCAGGAAAGGCATGACAATGATAGTTAATTCAAGAAAGTACACATAGCATTTAGCAAATTTATTTGGCAGACATGCCCATAAGATATCATCAAGAGGACCTTTGCATGTGTTAAGGAGAGAAATGTTAAAATTAAATCATTTTGAGACAAATAACCTACTTTGGTTCACAAGATTCAAAATTGTAAGAGTGACCCCTAGTGACTATAAAACTGCTTAAATCTTTGCTGAAGCTCATTATATGTGACCATCTAAAAAGAAAAGGGTAAACACACCATTGATTTTAAAATTGAAGATTCAAACTTTTGTTTGACATTAATAGTTATAGTTGGAAAATAATAGAAATTTCAAACAAAATATTTTCACGTCTAATTGGTATATGAACACTATATAAAATATATAACCTTTGGAATCATATATTGTTTTTCAACCATCAGCATCAGTGAAAATGAAAAAGTGTGCACTATAAACTCACTGTGTACAAAACAGTATTCCTGAGGATACAGGCATCAAGACATTTGTAAAACTCCCAGTCACAAGAGGGCAGATGGCCAGGAAGGAGCACTACAGAGCAGTGGAAACCAGACGGGGCATGGGAAACAAAGCTTTGTCATAGTAAGAGTTGATTTTGGTCAATTCCGTTACTGGATTAAAACAAATGAGGTAAGTTTCTCTGCAAGAAAGCAAGTTTACTTAGACTTTCTATTCAGGCTCAAGGTCAAGTGTCTTTATAGGGTGATAACCCTCTTATTGATGAGGCAGTGTAAAATGTTTTATTTAGAGAGACAAGGAACATATTAAATGTGAATATGCCTATTTTAATATCATTTTCTCTCTCTCTTTCTTTACATATCCATCTACCAGGATTGAATCTTGGAGCCTCCACTGTCAGATTCTTAATTTTACTCATCTCTCAAAGGGCCCACCTCAGAACACCATAAGCAGATTGCTGTGGCCAGCTTAATTCCTCACAATGGAGGCAGAATTTACAAAACAGAATCTTTGTAGGGCCAATTCAATTTACATTCTTTCAATAATAAGGCCTGACAGCAAACCACTTGTAAAATGGTCATGTGGATATTCTTCAGGAGTGTGGGCCAAACTAGGAGCTAGTCAGACAGGAAGCAGCAATACCTGGTAAGAAAGACATGAAGCAATACAAGTCTGTAAAACCATTACAAGTATTTCATTCGAGTTGGTGAACAGAGTATACATTGCTATGGAAATAATGTGAGGGATCTAGCAACTTCTTCTATGAACAATGTTGCTTCTCTTTAGCTTGATCCTATACCAGGTGCTTTAAGCTTCACGGAAGTATACAGTACTAGTAAGTATAGAATGCTTTTAAAGTGCATACTGTAATCTATTGACACTGGTTTTCAATTCAGGAAAATGAATAATGCCAAGTGTGATGGTTTGTATATTCTGGGCCCAGGGATTGACACTCTTAGGAGATGTTGCCTTGTTGTAGTAGGTGTGTCACTGTAGGCATGAGCTTTAAAATCCTCACTCTAGCTGACTGGATGTCAGTCTTCCACTAGCAGCCTTCAAATGAAGATGTGGAACTCTCAGTTCTATCTGCACCAGGCCTGCCTGGATGCTGCCACGCTCTTGCCTTGACAAAAATGGTCTGAGCTTCTGAACCTGTAAGCCAGCTCTAATTAAAAGTAGTCCTTTATAAGACTTGCCATGGTCATGGAGTCCGTTCACAGCAGTAAAGCCCTAACTAAGACAGAAAGTATGTACACATACCCATGTGCATGCTTACCTATAAATTATAAACACACATAAATGTGGGGCAATGGTTTATATACAGACAGTCTGGTCTCCAGTTGAGCTGAGGTTTTGAACCCCGTAAAATCCCTCAGTGAAACCCGGTGGTGGTAATTCCCACCTGCACGGACAGAAGGCATTCCCTCATGTCTCCTCGACCCCTGGCTCCTGTCAAAGTTACCACCCAACAGCCCCCACAGGAGAGGCTCGTGGCTTTCAATCACCTCTGACCTTCAGGCTAGACTCCTCCCAATTACCTAGCAACAGCAAGATAACAATCCCACTATAAGAGGGGCTGCTTGGCCCCACCTCTGTTTCTCTCTCTCTCTCTCTCTCTCTCTCTCTCTCTCTCTCTCTCTCTCTCTCTCTCTCTCTCTCTCTCCCCTCTTCTCCTACACCCACAGTGCTACACTTAAATAGCCTCATATTATTTATAAATGCCATAACATACTTTGGCTACATAGACTTAGAAAAATGATTCTCTTATGGCAACTATATAAACCACATGTTTTTCATTTTTAAATCAGAACATTTAAAATTTTCAATGAAATCAATTAAGATTCTTTTATAAAATTATTTATTGTGTATACACTGTGAACATGTGTGTATATGAGTATATGTGTCAATATGCATGTGTGTGTGTGTGTGTGTATAAGAGATGGTGTGTGTGTGTGTGTGTGTGTGTGTGTGTGTGTGTGTGTGTGTGTAGTACACAGCACACATGTGATGTGTGAATTTGGTTCTGTCTTTCAACTTTTCCTGGGTCTAGGAACTAAACTCAGGTCCTGGGATTTTCAAGGCAAGTATGTTTCACACTGAGTCATACAGACAGTAGTTATGAAAAATTTTGCAGTTTCTGACATATCTTCCAACCTTTCAAATTCTATATCCAATATCTCTCACATGGAAGAACAAACTTATATTGATTAGAGAAAGTCCACATTTCTTTCTTTTTATTTACATTTCAAATTTTATCCCCTTTCCTCATTTCCCCTTAGAACACCTCCTATCCCATACCCCCTCCCCCTGCTCCCTAACCCACCAACTCCCGCTTCCTTGTCCTGGCATTCCCCTATGCTAGGGCCATTCACAAGACCAAGCCCCACCCCTCTCATTAATGGCCCACAAGAACATCCTCTGCTACATATGTGGCTGGAGCCAAGGATCCCTCCATGTATACTCTTTGGTTGGTGATTTACTCCCTGGGAGCTCTGCAGGTACTGATTGCTTCATATTGTTGTTCACCCTATGGAGCTGCAAAGCCCTTCAGCTTCTTGGGTCCATTCTCTAGTTCCTCCATTGGAGGAGACCTTGTCCTTAGTCCAATGATGGCTGTGTGCGTTCACCTCTGTATTTGTCAGGCACTGCAGAGCCTCTTAGGAGACAGCTGTGTCAGGCTCCTTTCAGAAAGCACTTGTTGGCATTCACAATAGTGTCTGGGTTTGTTAACAGTATATGGGATGGATCCCCAGGAGGGACAGTCACTGGATGGTCTTTCCCTCAGTTTCTGCTCCAAACATTGCCTCTGTATCTCCTCCCATGGGTATTTTGATACCCTTTCAAGGAAAACCAAAATATTCACACTGTGGTTTCCTGCTTCTTGAACTGCATGAGGTCTGTGAAATGTATCTTGGGTATTCTGAGCTTCTATGCTAATATTCACTTGTCAGTGAGTGCATACAATGTGTTTTCTTTTGTGATTGGGTTACCTCACTCAGGAAGATATTTTCTGATTCTTGAGCTTTGTACAAGGAGATAAGAATGGACCAATTTGAGTTCTTGTACATGGCAACAGCCAGTTGAACCAGTCTCAGTTGTTAAAAATGCTGTCTTCTTTCCACTGGATGGTTTTGTCAAAGATCAAGTGACCATAGGTGTATGGGTTCATTTCTGGGTCCTCAATTCTATTCCATTGATCTAAATGCCTGTCACAGTACCAATACAATGCAGTTTTTATCACAATTGCTCTGTAGTAGAGCTTGGGGTCAGAGATACTGATTTCACCAGAGGTTCTTCTATGATTTCTTTCTTCAGAGACTCAAAGTCCTTGTCATACAGATCTTTCACTTGCTTAGTTAGAGGCACACCAAGATATTTTATATTCTTTGTGACTATTTTAAAGTTGTTGATTCCCTAATTTCTTGCTCTGCCTGTTTATCATTTGAGTAGAGGAAGACCCCTGATTTGTTTGAGTTAATTTTATATCTAGCCACTTTGCTGAAGTTGTTTTATCAGGTTTAGCAGTTCTCTGATGGAATTTTTGGGGTCAATTAAGTATACTATCACATCTGCCGCGAATAGTGATATTTTGACTTCTTCCTTTCCAATTTGTATCCCTTTCATCTCCTTTTGTTGTCTAATTGCTCTAGATAGGACTTTGAGTACTATATTAAGCAAGTAGAGAGAGAGGAGACAGCCTTTTCTAGTCCCTGATTTTAGTGGTATTCCTTCAAGTTTCTCTCTATTTAGTTTGATATGTACTGCTTTTATTCTACTTAGGTATAGGCCTAGGATACGTGATCTTTCCAAGACTTTGTCATGAATGGGTATTGGGTTTTGTCAAATGTTTTCTCAGCATCTAATGAAATGATCATGATCATGTGCTTTTTATTTCCTTTGAGGTTTTTTTTTTATATAATATATAATGGATTACATTGATGGATTTCTCTATATTGCATCCCTGGGATGAAGCCTACTTGATCATGATGGATAATCATTTTGGTGTGTTCTTGGATTCAGTTTTTGAGAACTTTACCGAGTATTTTTGCATCAATATTCATAAGGGAATTTGGTCAAAGTTTTCTTTCTTTGTTGGGCATTTGTATGGTTTAAGTATCAGAGTAATCATGGCTTCATCGAAAGAATTGAGTAGTTTTCCTTTTGTTTTCATTTTGTGGAATAATTTGAAGAGTATCGGTGTAAAGTCTTTGAAGATCTGATAGAACTCTCCACTAAACCCATCTGGTCCTGGGCTTTTTTTTTTTTTTTTTTTTTGGAAGTGGGGGGGAGACTATTAATGACTCCTTCTATTTCTTTAGGGATTATGGGACTGTTTAGATCATTTATCTGATCCTGATTTGGTATCTGGTATCTCTCTGGAAAATTGTTCATTTCATTCAGACTTTCCAGTTTTGTTGAGTATAGACTTTTGTACTAGGATCCAATGACTTTTTGGATTACCTCAGTTTCTGTTGCTATGTCTCCCTTTTCATTTCTTATTTTGTTGATTTGGGTACTGTATCTGTTCCCTCTGGTTAGTTTGGCTAAGTTTTTATCTATCTTGTTGATTTTGTCAAAGAACCAGCTCCTGGTTTGGTTGATTTTTTGTATCATTCTTTTGGTGTCTACTTGGTTGATTTTAGCCCTAAGTTTGATTAATCACTGCCATCTACTCCTCCTGAATCTATTTGCTTCTTTTTGTTCTAGAGGTTTCAGTTGTGCTGTCAAATTGCTAGTATATGCTATCTCCAGTTGCTTTTTGGAGGCACTCTGGGCGATGAGTTTTCTTGTTAGCACTGCTTTCATTGTGTCCCATACATTTGGGTATGTTGTGGCTTTATTTTTCATTAAACCCTAAAAATTCTTTAATTTCTTTATTTATTTCTTCCAATTTATTATTGAGTAGAGTGTTGTTTAGCTCCCACATGTATGTGGGCTTTCTATTATTTATATCAGATCAGATCAGCTTTAGTCTGTGGTGATCTGATAGGATGCATGAGATAATTTTAATCCTTTTGTATCTGTTGAGGACTGTTTTATGAATAATCACATGGTCAGTTTTGGAGAAGGTACCATAAGGCGCTGAGAAGAAGGTATATTCTTTTGTTTTAGGAGAAAATGGTAGATAGATAGATATCTGTTAAATCCATTTGGTTCATAACTTCTGTTATTTTCACTATGTCTCTGTTTAGTTTCTGTTTCCATAATCTGTCCACTGTTGAGAGCAGTGTTTTAAAGTCTCCCACTATTATTGTGTGAGGTGTAATGTGTTCTTTGAGCTTTAGACAAGTTTCTTTTATGAATGTGGGTGCCCTTGCATTTGGAGCATAGATGTTCAGGATTGAGAGTTCATTTTGATAGATTTTATATTTGATGAGTATGAATTGTCCCTCCTTACCTTTTTTGATAACTTTAGGTTGGAAGTCCATTTCATTCAACATTAGAATGACTACTCTAGATTTTTTCATGGGACCACTTGCTTGGAAAATTGTTTTCCAGAATTTTACTCCGCCTTTGTCCCTGGGGTGGGTTTCCTGTATGCAGCAAAATGTTGGGTCTTGTTTATATAACCAGTCTTTTAGTCTAATTCTTTATATTGGGGAGTGGAGTCCATTGAATTTAAGAAATATTAAGTAAAAGTGATTGTTGCTTCTTGTTTTTTTGTTGTTAGAGGTGAAATTACGTTAATGTGGTTATTCTCCTTTTTGGCTTTTAAAAGGAGGTTATTTTTTTGGTATTTCTAGGGTGTACTTTCCCTCCTTGTGTTGGGTTTTTCCACTTATTAGCATTTGAAGGGTGGGATTTGTTGAAAGATATTATATAAATTTGGTTTTGTCTGGCATACCTTGATTTTTCTACCTACAGTTATTGAGAGTTTTACTGGATATAGCAGCCTGGGCTGGCATTTGTTTTCTTTTATGATCTGTATGACATTGTTGAGGATCTTCTGGCTTTCATAGTCTCTAGCGAGAGATCTGGTGTAATTCTGATAAGTCTGCCTCTATGTGTTACTTGACCTTTTTCCTTTACTGCTTTTAATATTCTATCTTTATTTAGTGCATTTGTTGTTCTGATTATTATGTGTTGGGAGGAATTTCTTTTCTGGTCCAGTGTATTTTGAGTTTTGTAGCCTTCTTGTATGCTCATGGGCATCTCTTCTTTCTTTAAGTTAGGGAAGTTTTCTTCTATAATTTTGTTGAAGATATTTACTGGCCCATTAAGTTGAAAATCTTTATTCTCTACTATACCAATTATCCTTAGGTTTGGTCGTCTCACTGATTCCTGGATTTCCTGGATGTTTTTGATTAGGAGCTTTTTGCATTTTGCCTTTTCTTTGACAGTTGTTTCAACGTTTTCTATGGTATCTTCTGTGCCTGAAATTCTCTCTTCCAGCTCTTGTGTTCTGTTGATGATTCTTGCATCGATAACTCATGACCTCTTTACTAGGTTTTCTAACTCCAGAGTTGTCTCCGTTTGTGATTTCTTCATTGTTTCTACTTCCATTTTTAGATCCTGGATGGTTTTGTTCAATTCCTTACCTGTTTGGTTGTTTACCTGTAATTGTTAAAGGGACTTTTGTGTTTCCACTTTAAGGTCTTCTACCTATTTTACTGTGTTCTCCTGTATTTTTGTAAAGGAGTTATTTTGTCCTTCTTAAAGTCTTCTATCACCATAATGAGATGTGATTTTATATCCAAGCCTTGCTTTTCTGGTGTCTTGGGGCATCCAGGATTTGCTGTTGGGTTCTATGAAGCCATGTAGCCATGGTTTCTGTTGGTAAGGTTCTTGTGCTTGCCTTTTGCCATCTGGCTATCTCTGGTGTTAGTTGGTCCTCATGTCTCTGGGTTAAGCTTGTCCCTCCTGTGGGCCTGTAGGCACGTGTCAGCACTCTTGGGAGACCAGCTCCTCCTGGCAGGACCTGTGTACAGAGAGATTCAGAACAGCTGCAGTTCCTGGGTGCAGATGGAAGTAGGAAGGATGCTGTCCCAGCTGCTCCACTGCTTCTGCTGCCTGTGTTCTCCTTGCTGGTCCTGCCTTAGACAGTCACCAGAGAGGAAATGGCTGCTGCTCCTCTCAAATACACATTTCTGATGTGTGAAAGTTTCTATCTGAATGTTTTTCAGCCTTTCTGGCCTGGCTTGGCTACACTAAGAGCATGTGGTGGACTGGGGCTTTGGTTACTTATTGCATTTTCTAATGGTTCCTAATAATAAAAGTACAAGATCCTAGTTTTACCTAGCTAGGGGTTCCTTTGTGGTCTCTTTGTTTTGCTTGCAGACTACAGTACCCACTATGTTATCATAAGAACTTTTTTTTAAAATAAATATTCTTCATAGTATCAGCTCTTCTTTTTAAATGACACTAGCTATGCAGTATTAATATATTTGTAGGACTCTATCTTTAAATGCAATCACATTGGGATCTGGGATTACATTTATGACTTTTGTAGGAGCTGTAATCAATATAGAAATATCTCAATTTTTCTCAACTTGACAGAAAGAACTAATAAATCCTTCTTTCAAAGTTATACTTTAAGAAACTAATTTGAAGCCAGGCATGGTTGCACACACCTTTAATCCCAGCACTTGGGAGGCAGAGGCAGGCAGATTTTTGAGTTCCAGGCCAGCCTGGTCTACAAAGTGTGTTCCAGGACAGCCAGGGCTATACAGAGAAACCCTGTCTCAAAAAACTAAACTAAACAAAACAAAACAAAACAAAACAAAACACCAAAACCCAAACCCAAAACCAAAACCAAAACCAAAACCAAAACCAAAACCAAAACAAACAAACAAAAACAAAAAAGAAAGACAAAAACTAATTTGAGTTAAAAAAATACAAAGGCTGTTGTTACTCAAAGTGAAGGTGGTCATATTGGAAGTTATAGTAGAGTCAGTTCTGTGTTTCCCTGTGCCCTATTCAGAACTGAAACACTCATTCCTGCATCTGATAGGAGTAGTTTTCACCTACTGTGACAGTTCACATTTGAATTTTTCTCCAGAATTTCAAAGCCAAGTGTATGAACCTGTGGTATCTTAAAGAAGAACTACCCTCATAGGCTCCTTGATTTGAATGTTTAGCCACCATTGAGTGGCACTATTGAAAGTATGAGGAGGCCTTGGGGGAAATGTGTCAATGAAGGTGGGCTTTGAGGTTTCAAGGACCCAAAGCAGTCTCTCTCTCTCTCTCCTCTCTCTCTCTCTCTCTCTCTCTCTCTCTCTCTCTCTCTCTCTCTCTCTCTCTCTGTGTGTGTGTGTGTGTGTGTCTCTGTCTCTCTCTCTGTCTGTCTCTCTGTCTCTGTCTCTGTCTCTCTGTCTCTCTGACCCTCTCTCTCTCTCTCTCTCTCTCTCTCTCTCTCTCTCTCTCTCTCTCTCTGTCTTTCTCCCTGAAGCCTGTGCATCTGGATGTAGAACTTTCAACTTCTTCCACTATCCTTTCAGCCTGCGTTCAGCCTTCTTGTTTGCCATTAGCATGGACTAAACTTCTGAATCTGTAAGCAATCTCCAACTTAATGCCTTCCATTGCTGAAATCACAATACCTCTTCACAGAAATAGAACACTGATTAAAGCAGTGCCCAATGTTATATTCCTTGTCTAAGGCTTCATATCTCCAAACTCAACAATATTACTTGAGTTCTTAGCACCTCCACAATGTCATGAACAAGATAATGTAAGTGATATATTTGAAATCTTTTGGGATGAATATCTTAAATCTTCATAACAATAGTACTGCCCCTCCCTGATAGCTATCATTCTATTCCATGGACTGGATAAGATGGTACAGAGCACGTATCTACCTCAAATATTCTGATAAATCAAACTCTGTGTGTGTGTGTGTGTGTGTGTGTGTGTGTGTGTGCATGTGCATTATGTAAGAAGTGGAATTTTTAATAAATTAGTTTTCCAATCTGTTTATAACATCAGTTAATACATCAGCATTACATATTGGTAATAATAAAATGGGTGTGAAATTATACCATATGTATCATTGCAAGAAACAAGATAAAGGCATCAGTATAATTTTCTATAAAGCCTCATTGCATATCCATCACACTTGGTTAAAGCACCTCTTATTGATTAGCTCCAGGTAAAAGAATCAATTATCCATGAATATTCTCTACTGCTCGATGTATTTATTTATTTATTTATTTATTTATTTATTTATGTAATGTTTAAAACATGTTCCATTTGTTGTAGACAGGTTGCTCCCTTGGCTATATATTCTTATATTACAAAAAAAAAATACAAGTTGAAAGAAAGAAATTGTATTCATTTCCCATCATGGATAAATCATTATAGAAATAAAAGCCTGTGTGTAGCTGAAAGTTTTTCTCAAGAAGAGTATTTGGGTACAGTTTGTATTCAAAATTAGCTTTACTGTGGACTACAAGCAGTGTTACTTTGTTTCTCTGCTGTACCTAAACAAAGTTCATTTAGCACCACCATTGGTTTCTAAAGGTTTTCAAACATTTTTCTGTTTTAAAGTAACTTCGAATGATGGAAATCCAAATACTAGAAGAGAAGGGGAGAGTACTCATGCACTTTCTTGAATACGGCAACCTTATCATTGATATTGATCTTTTTTTCTAGCAAGTAATCATTACCTGCCTCATTTTGACACTGTTATAGATCATAGACACCGGAGACTATTACTGCTGCAATCTCCTCTCCCTGAACCTATATCCTTAAATCAAAGCAGTCCAGCTAGAATGGCAAGAGGGATATGAGTGAAAAGTAAGCTTAATATCCCCTGGCTTCTCCTGGAACATCTCTAATTTTCCATGCCTTAGACATAAATTGATGTTCTAATCTATTAAGAGACATATGCTATTGAGCCCTGGGATTTTTGTCTAACACCTAGAACTCAGCTTGCCTCCAAGCACTGTCTGTGACAGTTGGTCCTCTGTTGTAAGCCGTAGTATAGCTTCATTCAGATTTGCTATTCTTTGAGATATTTCATTCTTTTCAGCAAATCTCAATCATATCTCATCATCAGAGAGCTTCAGCTTTCAAGAAGTATCTTGAACTTCAGACTCAAAGATTGTCTCAAACTGAGAATAGGTGATTTCCATTCTTTATGTAAGGGTTGTTTGGGAATACTGTCCCTAGATGAGAGGATATTACCCTAAAATGAAAACTTTCCACATCTGAGGCAATCCCAAAGGGTGTCAGCCAACTAAGTTTTGCCTGTTTTCATTACTCTCAGTAGCTGGGGAATAAATCTATTTTAAAGAGAATTCACCAGCATTGTCTACTACAATTGAGAAGATCCAAGCTCTTACTTATTGGTGAAAATATTTTAATATCTTTTATTTATTAAAATATGCTATTAAGAAAGTCAGCATGATAACTTTTCTTTAAAGATAGAATACTGTCCCTCAAAGTTTGGGTCCAGAATCATAGCCAATATTAGGAAAATGTTGAGTAAGAGATGGATCAGAACAACTGAGATTGAGGCTACATTTATTGGTCTAATTAGAACTTTCTCCACAGACATATACTAATTTCTTTAGATAAGTTTCTTAAATAAAGGTAGCTTTTAACTCAATGATTCTTAATATTCTAATTCTAAAATACCTTTTTCTATGTGTTTATGTGTGTATGTATGCATATATATATATATATATATATACTGAATATCAGTTAAAATTTTGAAGATGTGACATACAACTCTTTAAAGTAATTTGGTACTTTAATGCATCCTTAAAAAGAACTTCGAAACCTCAAAATCGAAAGTATTTTGTGCAATTTTGTAAAGATTTTTAATGGGATTTCGACAAAGTCAATCTAAATGAATGGGTTCATTTCAGTTTAAAACAATCACCAATATCAAATATCATTGCACATCTTTAGATATTGAAAAGCATCAGAAGACTCTAGAGAAATGGCAATTTCTCTAAAATATTTTATTAGAATAGTGTTCTAATGTGAACCCCAGCTCATGCTAAGCCTATCATGAAAACAAAGGAATTCATAAAGGGACTGTCAGAGGTGATACAAACCTTGACTTCAAATATACCATATTCTTTTTCATCAGCAAAATGAGTCAAATCCATTATCACTTGCATCTCGGTTCTGTCAGTCCCATGCCTTCACATATGAACCCAAAGATGTTGACTCCAAAATTACATATCCATCTGGAACTGCTTGGCTAGACTCCAGGTTTATTAATTCAAATGTTTATTTGAAATCTCTTCTTAGATGTATTCTAATCATTTGAATGTTGGCATAGGCAAAAGCCAATCTTTAATCTCCTAGGCTCATTCCCAGAACCTGCTTGGTATTTAGTATACCCCATTTCATTATGCAATGTCACCATAATGAAATTGTCCAAACTAAAATTACTGTAATTATCTTTTTATTTATTTTTACTTGATTCTGTTCTCAACATTGTAGTGTAATACAGCTATATATATAATATAATGTATATTTATATACATATATATATGCATATATATATATATATATATATATATATATATTACACTCTAGTATAATATAAACTTTTATTTGAAAGATTTTTTTAAATTTTATTTTAATTTACTTTTAATACATTCAATTCCTCACCCCCAATCCACCCTCCAACTGCTTCACATCCCCCACCTCTTCCCCACTCCACCCCTTCTACTCATGGATGCCCTCACCCCTATCTTTCCTGACCCCTAAACTCCCTGGGGATCCCAGTCTTTTGAGGGTTAGGTGCAGCATCTCTGAATGAACACAGACCCGGAAGTCCTCTACTGTATGTGTATTGGGGGCCTTATGTCAGCTGGTGTGTGCTGTCTGTTTGGTGGTCCAGTGTTTGAGAGATCATGGGGGTCCAGATTAATTGAGACTGCTGGTCCTCCTGCAGGATTGCCCTTCTCCTCATCTTCTTTCACATTTATTTTGTTTGGAGGTTATATGTTTTCCTCTCCTTTCCTTGTTTCAAATGCTTCCATAAGTAACTCCTTAATATCGTTCAAATTCAAGGTCTTTATGTATTAATTATTTTATATGTACTTAGGTTTATGGGTAGACATATATAATCCTAAATAAAATCAGCTAAATCTGTATGGTGGTACATTTATAAGTGTTTTTTTTAGATTAATCCCTTTACATTGAATAAAGCATTGGCATATATTCTCCTGGGGAGGACTTTTTTTTCTCTGACTTTTAGTATTTCTTAATTGCCAGTAATTCTTTGTGAGTTGAGATTTGTGGTGTGTCTGCCCATCC
This sequence comes from Mus musculus, assembly GCF_000001635.26. NCBI lineage: Eukaryota > Metazoa > Chordata > Mammalia > Rodentia > Muridae > Mus > Mus musculus. The sequence goes on from NC_000074.6 coordinate 102,076,871, forward strand.
ACAGTGGCATGTCTGCTGTTCTTGTTCTTGTTTAGCTCTTATTTAGGCGGTCACATTTTTCAGAGTTTATGGGTGTACCTTCTGAGATTTACTAGAACTCAGTCACATATCAAGTTCTCATATCCTCTGGCTTTTACAGTCATTGTAGTATTTTCTGTGGTGTTAACTTCCAGTTAGATCTAGGAGTTATTTTGCAGAAATATTCACTGGAGCTGGGCCCTAGACTCTCCAGTTATATTGACTGTTGTTTTCTGTAGTAGACTCCACTCATTGCTTGGTGAGAGATGAGGGCTATAGTTACCTGAGAGTAGAATAACAACCATTTAGAATTTAGTCAAGGATTGGGCTGATTTAGCAAAGTTCACTTGAAGTTTCTCTTCCAAAATCCATGACTTCACTAGTGCAGGGTACAAAGGGTGTGAAATCTTTCTTGTCTAGTGGGTCTCATGTCTAATTAGAAGACATGTCGCTAAGGTATACTTTTCAGGACTGCACCCTCATGGTTTTCAATTCAGACTGCTCATATTGGGTCATGGGCATCATGGCTGAGGAGATGTTTGGGTGCTTTGTTCCTTTTGGAGTTTTTATGAAAAGTTTTGGTACCCTAAAAGCTAGTCCTCTGGTAGGAGGCTTTCAATTGATCAGGGTGTTCTGAGACTTGTGTCAGAAGTGTATAATCTACCTAGATTTTCTCCATCTACATTCTCTCTCTCTCTCTCTCTCTCTCTCTCTCTCTCAACAGTTTTATTTATCTCTTTATTTATTTATTTAATTTCATTTTAAACAATTTTTATTAGATACTTTCTTCATTTACATTTCAAATGCTATCCGCAAAGCACTCTATACACTCCCCCTGCCCTGCTCCCCAACCCACCCACTCCTTAAAAAAATCGTATGTACAGCTTGTTATGAACTATAAAAAATGACATACTTAAAAAATAAAAAATAAAGAAGTGTGTAATTTTCAGCAGGGACTCACTTTCCTCTTCTGCAATTGACCAAGGGTACTTCCAATACCTTTCGGGGAATCGTGGAAAAAAACTAAACAACTTAAAGGGGGATTATCATTCCTGTTCTTGGATTTTGGTCTCTTGGGAAGAATATTTCCAATCATAGGAAAAAACTCCCACTCCTACTCAAGTATACAGCAAGTTGTGCATATCACATGTGATTTTGAACATATTGTTTAAAATCTGATTCTTTATGATTTTACCCACATCTCTCAGAAGTCAGGCCCAATAGATATAAGACCAATTCTTTCTCATAACGGAAAGAGTATTGTTTGCACATCTGACAAAAGAATACCTTTTATTCAGGTATTCTCTAAGAGTCCAGTGGAATATACCATAGTCTCCATAATTTCCTATGTAACATATTTCAAATATATTACATTTGCAGCCACCCTACTTCTTTGTGAATTACTATTATTTACAAGCTCTGGTGAAAATGAGTATCCACAAGCTGATATACTACCTGGTTTACCGTTCATGATGTTTTTCAGTATAATAATTAACATTTTATATTACAAACCCTTATCAAACATATTTGAATTAATTGACAGCAATATTCTTAAATATTTTCATAATTTATTTAACAACCAAAACTTCTGTTTATAAACAACTTAATTCCACAATAGCATTGTTTGCCTACATTGGTCTCCTGAACAGTACACTATCTTTGGAATAAGATTATAGATGTTACAAAAATTCTATTATCTTGTTAGAGCTTGTTTTATAAATGTTAATTAAATTCATATACTTGTATAGTTTTAACTTTTACAAGAATATATTTTCATTTTTTCTTTTCATTAAAAACAGATTTTTTGAGGGGGGTGGGTATGGGGGACTTTTGGTATAGCATTGGAAAAGTAAATGAGCTAAATACCTAATAAAAAATGGAAAAAAAATAAGAAAAATAATTAGTATAAATACTTGGTTGGTTTCCCTTTATTCAGTGCCCACAATAAGAGTATGTGGAGAATCTCTCCCCACTTTTGCTTTTCTTTGATCAGCCAGTTATACACTTTCTTTTAAAAATAAAATCAGCACATGAATCTTAAAAAAAAAAAAAAAACAGATTTTTTTCTCAATATGTCCTGATTAGAGTTTTTCCTCCTTTTCTTCTTGCCAATTCCTTGCCACCTACCATCCTATCTATATCCTACTTTATGTCTCTCACTAGAAAACAAACAGGCTTCAAAGGTATAATAACTAAATAAGATATTTGAAAAGCTAATATGTCAGAATAAGATAAACTACAAAAAGAAAAGAGCTCAAGAAAAACACATGTAACAGATACAGATACTGAAACTCACTTGATCACACACTCAGGAATCTCATGAGACACTAAACTCAATGACATAATATACATGCACAGAATCTGGAAATAGAATTTATATGTATATATCTAAAGCAAGAAATAGCTAGTCGGGGTTCTGTCTTCTCCATTATTTGGTGATTTCCTTTAGACCACCTTTATATGTGTATATATGTTAAGAATCTTATGCTTTGTTTTTTTTTGCATATTATTCCTCAAATAGTCCTTAGTTATAGCTGTCGCTTACCACATTCCTTCCTTCACCCCCTAATCCCTTCCCCTCCCAACTTGGTCTTCTTTGTTCAGTGTCCTCTCACCATACATTTCTTTTCTGTCTAGTATAGAGGCAGATCTGCTCTTCCCTTCATCTTTGATTGTATACTTAACATCTGATCTACAAATTTTAGATTGATTATGATTGACATCACAGTGAATATTCACTTATAAATAATATAAACCATATGTGTTTTTTGTGTCTGATTTATCTAATTCAGAGTAATTTTTTTCTGGTTTCATCCATACACTTTGAAATTTTATGCTTTCACATTTTTAATGGTTTAATAATATTTCAATGTATAAATATAAAGCCTTTTCTTTATCCATTAATCTGGTGAGTGATATCTACGTTGTTTTCTATTTGTGGCTATAATGAATGGAGCAAAATGAGCATGGTTGAACAATTGTATCTGAGGTATGGTAAAATATTATTGGAGTATATACCCAAGTGTGGTATAGCTGGATCTTAAGGTTGATCTATTCCCACCTTTCTAAGGAGCAGCCACACTGATTTCCTTATTTGCTGAAGGAGTTTTCAATCCCACCAGCAATAGCTTAGTGTTCCCCTTTCTCTACGTCCTCACCAGCTTAAGTTGTCATTTGTTTTATTACACTTAGCAATTCTAACAGTGTAAATGGAATTTGAAAGCTTGATCTGCATTCTCTGCATATCAGGAAATTTTTATATTTATATTTTACATTATTTGTATCATATTATACTTATAATATTTTTATTATGTGTCCATTGATAGGATATTTTTCTGACATATTGATCCATGAGCATGGGATGCCCCTTTCCATCTTCTGATATTTCATAATTGCTTTCTTTACTGTCTTAGAGTTTTCATCATAAAGTCTTTTACTTGCTTAGTCAGGGTTACCCATGTGCTATTTGAATCTTTTGTGAAAAGTGTTATTTCCTTGATTTCTTCCTAAGTCCATTTGCCATTTGTATATAGAAGGACTTCAATTTTTTTTTTCCTTCTTTTTTTGGTTTTTCGAGACAGGATTTCTCTGTGTAGCCCTGGCTGTCCTGGCACTCACTTTGTAGACCAGGCTGGCCTCGAACTCAGAAATCTGCCTGCCTCTGCTTCCCGAGTGCTGGGATTAAAGGCGTGTGCCACCATGCCCAGCTTAATTATTTATTTTTTTAAGTAATTAATTTTTACACTCCATATTCCATTCCCTGCCCCCCATCTACCCTCTGACTGCTCCACATCCCACATCTCCTCCCAAACACCACCCTGTCTCCATGTGGATGATTCCATGCCCCTCTCCACCTGACCTCTAAACTCAAAATTTCAATTAGTTAATATTGTATCAAGCTATGTTCTTGAAAGTATAGGAGTTCCTCAATGAAAAATTTTAGGTCACTTATGTATCACTTTGTCATCTGTAAATAAAGGTCCTTTGATTTCTACATTTCCAAATTATATCTCTCTGATCTCTTTCTGTTTTCTTACTGTTCTAGGTAAAACTTAATATACTGTATTGAATAGTTGTAGAGAAAGTAGAAAATATTATAGTCAAGGTTATTGTTGAATTTTTTAGAATTTCTCTCCAGTTAATGTGTTGTTGAATATAGGCCTGCTGTGACTGACTTTGGTATGGTTAGGTATATCTCTTGTATCACTAATGTCTCCAGGACTTTTATAATAAAGAGTTGTTAAATTTGATTAAGGTTATTTCTGCATCTAATGATATGACCATGTAGCTCTTGTCTTTCAGTTTGTATATATGGTGGATTACATCAATTTATTTACATATGTGGACCATGCCTGTATCTTTGGAATAAAGCCTACTTGACAATTGTAGATGATGTTTTTGATATGTGTTTGGATTCTGTTTATAAGTAACTTATTGAGAATTTTTGGGTATATTTCTTAAGGAAAATTGGAGTAGATTTTTCTTGCTTTGATGTGTCCTTATGATTGTTTGGGTATGAGAGTAACTATGGTATTATAAAATGAATTGGGCAATAGTATTTCTCTTTTTATTTTGCCTAATAATTGAGCAGTAGTGGCATTAACCCTTCTTTGAAAGTCTGGTGGATACATTTCATCTTGCCCTAATTTGTTGGAGATTTTTAAAAACTAAGACCTATAGTTCTATTAAAATTGTCTGATATTGATTCACTTTAGTAAATGGTCTATATCAAGAAAACCAGCTCTTTGATTTTGATTATTCAATTTAGCGTTTAAAGTATGTCACTATGTTTCTCTAGATTCTCTCCATGTTTGATGTAATAAACCCATTTTCATCTCTAATTTCATTGATTTGAAATTTTTCTCTCTCTACCTTTCAGATAGTTTGAATGAGGATATTTCAATCTTATTGATTTTCTCAAAGACACAACTCATTATTTCATTGATTGTTTTAGAAAAATTTTTGTGTATGTCTATTTTGATGATTTTAGCTCTGAGTTACACCTTCTTCTCAACACTTCATGGAACTTCCTTCAAAATTGACTACATGGAATAAAATCAATTCTCAACAGAAACAAGAAAATTGAAAGAACCCCCTGAATACTATCTTACCATCACGTATTAAGCCAACATAATCAGAAACAGAAAAATCATAAATCCTATAAACTCATAGAAATTGAATAATTCACTACTAAACGTAAAATGCATCAAGAAGGAAATTAAAAGAAAGATTTTTAAAATATTCTAGAAGCTAATAAAAATAAATACACAACATACCCAAACCTAGGAGACACAATGGAGGCAGCTGTACAAGGCAAAATCCTAGCACTATATATATATATATATATATATTATAGAAACTATTATACTGGTACCATAATGGCATACAAGGAAGATCTAGAACAAAAAGAATAAGTCACATTCCAGAGGAATAGATTTATAATTTTTAGAAGATTTTATTTTAAATATATATATAAATGTAATATACATGTATATAATTTATAAGATATGTATAAGATAATATGCATAATATAATAGGTTAATACTTATATGTATATAGATAATATGTGTGCTTATATGCTCTATGTAAAATTATATATATATATACATATATATATAAAAAACTAAAATTATATATACTCACAAATATGTGTGTGTGTGTCTGTGTATGTGTGTCTGTGTGTATCTGTGTATATATGTTGTGTAGGGAGAATGGCCAGAAGGGAGTGTTTGGTTCCCTAGAACAGAAGTTATAAAGTATGGTGAGCTGCCTGATAATATTACTGAGAAACAAAAAGATATTTGTTTGAAACCATTTAGCCATATCATCACCCCCTTCTTACCAATTTATTATACAACAAATATCTGGTATTGTTTGCTTTTGTTTTTATTTTAATTTACTTTTAAACACTTGTTGGCTAAAGGAATATGATAAATTTCTTTCATTTTTAGTCAGAATATGTAGAACCCAAATATATCCATTGAAAAAAATCAAGCACACTTTCTAGAAGCAAATTAATTTCCATCTGGCAACATTAATTTTCATTTGTCCACAGATATTTTGCCAATGGGCTTTGAAATACGCTAATCCTAGTTACTTCTTTCTATTCATAGGAAACATTATGAAATGTCCTAAAGTTATAGGAAAGAATTCATGAGAGATTAACCATAAGCAACAGATTTCCATGGAGGCAAAACCAGTAGGAAAATAATATACATATTCTGTACATAATCTATTGATGGTATCTAGCATTCTTCAGTGTTACCAAGCATAATATATATCTAGAATGCCGAACTCTTAAAAAATACAAATATTTCATTTCATCTTAAATACTAGAATGATCTAAATTATCAAAGCAAGACTGCTCCAATGTTTATCTTCTACTGATAAAAGCATTACCTTAAGCATTTTGAGATGGATATTTCTCATGGTCATTCACTCAAAAGTTGTGGATTTATTAGCTAAGTACGACCTGTCATCGTATCTTTCCAGACTGACACAAGTCACAGATTGCAACAAATGTACATTGTGACTTAAGATTACAGAATGATTGGATTTAAAACTTTGAAAGCTGATATTTGACAACTAAAGAAATACATGTCTCTGAATCAAACAGAATCTCATATTAGTGTATGGAAGGTAGATTTGTTATTTAATTTTGATCTGGATAGCTTCCATATTTCTTTCCTTTTCTTGGTAGTACTTATCATTAAAATAGTATTAGTTTCAGAAAAGATTGAACCCTTATTAAATACCACATCCTTTAATTAATTCTATCTGGTAAAGTTTATTATACAAATTGATCAATCAATCAATCTAAATCAAGCTAAATGGGATACAAGACTAAAGTTTAATTTCCAATCTTTCTGTATAAGCCCAGTGTCTACTAGAAAACACTGGATGTTGATTTGTAGTATAGTCTAGATGCCTGTTCTTCCATTTCTTACATGTTAGTTTAAGTAACTAGTTTGTTTAATCAAAGACACCAACAATTCAGGGTACTCAGGAGGCTGAGGTTGAAGGAATACTTGAATAAGGTACTTAACTCCTATCTAATAATAAAAGTAGTGAGTTGTTATACAACCTGTGATAATCAATAATGCTAGAATTCACTCATCACCAAAATGAGAGATATATGATCAAAATATTGAATCTGCATTGAGAATTTGTGTTGAATTTAATTTGGTGAATTGCTATGACACTGACTGAGTTGTATTAACAATACTTGGAATTTCTGTTTTCTGTTTTACTGATGATGATGAATACGACTTGAAAATTAACTAGGAGTAACAGTTATACTAGAAAATAGGAAAAGCTTATAAAAGGAACTATGAGGGATAATGCACCAGAAAAACAAAACAACAGCAACAAAAAAATATGGCTCAAGAGATCATTAAACTTTAATATGATTTGAGGGAATAAAGAGTGAAAGATTCACAATGCTTGCATTTCTTAAACAAAGAAATCAAGAAAATTATTAAAGAGCAAATAAGAAGCAAACTAAATAAGAAACAAGGACACAAGCATGGAACCAACATTTTTTTTTCCCAATGGCATCCCCAAAATGTCCCTGAGGTCAGAGTTTCACCCTAAGTTAATGAGAATTTCTCTCCAAGAAATCATTTCCCTTTGCTTTGATGTCACCATAAGTGCTGAAATCTCAAGTTATGGTGAGCGGCTCCTCAGATAACATTCATTTATAGCAGCATCTCCTGGAAAAAGATGTCAGATACCATATTGTGGCTGTCTGTTCCTTTGTATTCCTTATCTCTAACAGGAAGCTGACCAAACTCAAGTCATTAGAGGCTAAATGTAGAACATAATACATAATAGTCACATATTAAAATCAAGGATAAAAATTTATCCAGAAATGTTCCTGTCCACAAGAAGAAAGTGGACAAAAAATGGAGCAGAGGCTGAAAGAAAAGCCACCTGGGGACTGCCCCACCTGGGGTACCATCCTGTCTGCAGACACCAAACCCTACACTGTTGCTGTGGTCAAGAGGCAGTTGCTGACAGTAACCTGTTGTGGCTGCTCCTTGGTAGGTCTGGCTAGCAACTGACCAGTCCTGATATGGAGGCTTGGAGCCAACCATCACATTGAGTTCAGAGATTCCGTTGGGGAGCTCGGGGAAAGACCCGAGGAAGAGAGTGAGTGCAACCCCATAGGAAGAACAACATCAGCTGGCCGGACCACCCAGTGCTCCCAGAGACTAGACCACCAACCATATAGTATACAAAGAGGGGTCCAGGACACCAGATACATATGTAGTAGAAGATGGCCTTGCCTAAGAGCAGCGGGGAGGCCCTTGGTCCTGTGGAGGTTTGATGCCCCAGCTTAGGGGGATGCTGGAGTGGTGGGGTAGGAGAGGGTGGGTGGGTTGGTGGGAGAGTATCCTCATGGAGGCAAAGGGGAGGGGGAGAGGATGGATGTGGGATAGGGGGTTTGTGGAGGGGTAACCTGGAAGTGGGATATCATTTGAGATGTAAACGAGTGGAATGATATAAATAAATAAATAAATAAATAAATAAATGGATAAAAATGTATCTTTTCTCCTGCTATCCAGGGATAAGGAACAACTTGACTGCAAGCATGTACTGTAGACTCCAGACCAATTACATAATATAGGACTTCAGCTCTCTATCTGAAGCGTTTAAGAAAGGAGACTCTTAGGCTTCCTTGCAGGCTTGAGTTTTTGTTTTTTTTTTTCCTGGACCCTACGTTATTGCCTGACTTTTCAATGAATAATGCATCTAATAAATATATCACCCAGAAAGAAAATTCACAACGATGTCTTTCTTGAACCTGAGAACGTCCATAATGAAGGCTGATGAAGTACTCCACACAGTCTAAACCCACTCCTAATTGTCCTTTATTAAGAGTAGAACCAAGTATGTTTGTGTGAAGAGTCGTGGCATTTATTTTTTATTCCTCCCATTTGGTTTTTCAGAGTTAGACTATCCTGCCCCTGGTACAATAAAGAGGCCTGTATTATAGCAGTCTAGTATCAAGGGATAAAATCACTTGTTTTGGAAACCGCTTTTGAAATGCTATGGCATTAAACTGTCTGGTTTCAGTTCTGTCCCTTCCAGCCCAACTATGGTGACTAGTGATTTCTTTCTAGTCACACATTAGTTCCAGTAGGATGAATCTGATTTTCACTTAGTTCTGTGAAGATTTCCTCCTGTGAACCACTGCTGGGTCTGCTGGGTTCCTGCCAAGGATGCTTCCTCACCTGGAATCTTATTTAGAGTTTCAGGCAGAAAGTTGGCAGCTTAGCTCCTTGTAGTCATAGTAACTCCAGGAAAAGATTGTGGATGCGCACTCATGAGTACATCCAGCTCTGTGAATGTGGAGCTGTGTTTTTCTATTCATCTTTCTATCCATTCATCCACTGATTCATTCCCCGAACGTTGCTCAATGAGAACACTTTTCATGTTCTACATTATATTTAGTACTAGAAATACAGAGCTGAAATTTTTGAAAATACCAAATTGAAATAGATCCTTTGAAAATATTTTTTCATTATTTGGCTCTTGAAGTTATATTGTTAATAGCTCTGTGTGCCAATATTTCTCTGCATTCTTAAACTATGGGAAAGTAGATTGTGTGATTTTGTGTTTATTGATGTAGTGTGCATTATCTATAAAAATCCAGAAAAAAATAAGCAGCTACTCAGGGCTTTGTATATCATTTAGTAGTCAAGCTTACACAAGTTATATATAATCTAGGATGCAGATGTTATTAGACATGAAGTATTACTCAATAGTGTTGTTCTTAGGCATATTGAGGATTATTGATGATATTTTCAATCATTAGAGCTGAACAGGGTGATAAGCATTGAGATACTGAGGACAATAATGTTACTAAGCATCCTTCAGTCTCTCAGACAAACTCTAAACAAAGCAATTCCATAGCCCCAAACATGACTAATTCCAGGCTAAGAGCTTTGCTTTGTAGATGTAGGCAGATGGTACCAGAGTAAAAGAGAAAGTTTCATTTAACATCTTTGGACTGAAAAGTAAAAGACAACCAATGTGATATTCTAATTTGTTGCAGCTGGTTTTTAGTACAGATGTGAATAAGTGTTGCTAAGTCTGGAATATTATCAATCAATATATGAAAGAATTTTTCTTTCTTTAATTTTACCAAAATTACTGGCAAATATTCTTTTCTGTTTTTTTTTTTTTTTGCTAGATATTTTGAACTCAACTGTCAAGAACATAAAACAAGTACAATGTCTTTTGAAATCAAAATATCAATGAGATTGTAGTTTACTCATTTATCCTTTTAGTCTTGGGTAACCAATGTTAGTCATATGCATTGCAAAACACTTTAGCTTCTCTTTGCTGTAGCAGAATCCTCCAGGTAACTGATGTAAAAACGCAAATATGTTTTTTGACTCACTTTCTCTGAATGTTCAGTTGATCATTTTTTGGCTTTATTGATTCATGGCTAATTATAAGGCAGTGTGTTTCATAGGAGAAATTGACACAGGAAGCTCAATTCCAGAAGGGGAGCAGAAGTTGGACAACAATTTCCCTTCCCACATATTACCTTTGAACCAGTAACAACAATAATAATAAGATATCCCAGCAGGCTTCATGTTGAAAGTTTCCACTACCAGTCAACAGTGACATTATGGAAAATGTGCCTTCAATATGCCTACAGTTAGGGAGGATTCTGGATCCAAACTACAGTGCTCATTTAATCTAGCAGTGGCTTAAATTTAAATTAACCAACTCTAGAAGAAAGGAATAAAAATATGGAGATGCTGAAAGACTTCTCATTTAAAATAATAACATAATGTTAGAAACAGTGATATTTGGAAGATGATATGTCAGATGGCATATAAATTGTTCTGTTTTTCATCATTATTCCAAATTCCAATAATTTTGTGATTCGTTTAATAAGGAATTTTTAGTACAGAGATCACTTACAGGTGGCTGTTCACATTCTTCAGACTGACACTGCTTTGAAGAACTTCTTAAAAATAAGCCAAGAAGCTCACAGACTTATTCAGTGGTAACGTCAATAAGTTTTAGGCACAGAAAATGAATGGGCTTTCAGAAGTATCCCACTAGTACTGCTGCAGGGCTTGCAGGCAGGCAAAGGATTGCTGGTGTGTGCTCCTCCTAAAGTCTTCACCTAGGCATATAGCCACCTGCCTATTTGGCTATTTGAATGGTTTTTCTTTCCAAACAAGTAACAAAATTCTCTCTAGTGTATTCCTAAACAGTTTTCTTCTTCCAACAATTGCACATCTAATCCAGGCTATTGACAAAAAAAAATCATGATTTTGTACTCATGTAGCTCCTAAATTATTTTTTCTTATAGAATTATTGAATCCACAAAAGTAAATGTATTTATATTCAAAAACACTTATGTTTAAATCATGAATATAAAATTACCTCTTAAGAGAAAGTAAGGGTAGCCTTAAAACTATTGTGGTATAACCAGAATACATTGGCTATCCTACATGGAAGTCATTATAGAGTAAAAGAATATTCACAGTCCTGACCAGAAGATACCCTCTGCTTTATGAAGTTAGAAATATTGGATGAATGATAAGATTTGTAGTGGCAATGAATTTTAACATAGGAGGCTTTCCATAAGCATTGATAGCCTCCACTTTATAACCAGTATGAAGTCCTTATGTTCAAAACCATTGATAGAGGCTCAACTTGGAATCCAGGATCATGAAAAGGTCATCTTCTTAGTCACTGTTTTATTGACATAACCAAGGCAACTCTGAAAACGAAAGCCCTTTATTGAAGGCTTGCTTACAGTCTCAGAATTTCTGTTCTTTATCTAGGTGACAGGTACCATGATGCTTAAGCAATAGGGAGACAGAAGGGCACACCACAGAGAGAGGGGGGGGCGAGGGAGGGGGGATGGGGATAGGAGATGGTAAGTTGAGGGAGAGGAGACTGGTACTGGAATAGGCTTTTGAAATTCCAGTGATATGTTACCTCCACCAAGACAACACCTAACACATGCTAAATCTTCTAATCTAATTGTTTCAAAGAGTCCTATTTCCTAGTGACTAAGCATTCAAATATATGAGTCTATGGGAACCAGTGTTATTCAAACCTGCACAGTCACTAAATTTGTCAAACCATTCAATCTTTTCTATAATGGGTCCATAACACTAGGAACTTACTAATGAATTTCAACAGAGATTGCATGTTTTGTGTATTGAACTTTCTCTTTTTGGTTCAGAGTCTAGTCATTTTATTGCAAGGCATGTGATGAAAGAATCAACGGTTGCAAGGAACTAAAGTATAATCATTAGTGGTAATTGTTATTATTATACTGATATACATTATAAAATTATGCTTTGATTTATAAAAATGTGGACATGTTTGAAGTTATGTATATAGTTCTTAGTTTATAACAATAACATTTATAATACAAAATTTACTCAATTTTTTAAAACAAAAAATAAGGCAGAAACTATCCAAAAATAACTGTACACATGAATTTGTAAAACTGCTCAGGAAACCAGAGCATAATAATATGAAGTATACTTTCTGGCATTTTATGTTTAATGGCAGAGCCAAAAATTTTCTGGATTTGAAACATAGTCTTAATTCAGAATCCATGCTTTCAGTCATCTTTTGAGTTGTTGAAAGTGAATCCAAGTCTATCACATTAGTGATTTTTTTATTGGATAAACATTCTCTAGTCTTTCATCCTCCTCATCCTGTTTAGAGGAACAAGGGAAATGGCTATCGCCTGATTCTGTACACCTCATATATAAAGGTAAATACTTGTTTTTGTCAATTTAGTTGAAATTATGCCCAAATTGGTGTGTGGGTGTGTGGGTGTGTGGGTGTGTGTATGTCTGTGTGTTTGTGATGTGTGTGTTTCTTTGTGTGGGATGTGTGCGTGTGTGTGTGTGTGTGTGTGTATGTGTTGTATTTGTGTGTGTGTGTGTGTGTGTGTGTGTGTGTGTGTGTGTGTGTGGTGTGTATATGTATGTGGTGTGTGTGTGTCTCTCTGTGTGTGGGGTGTGTGTTTATAGTGTATGTGTGGGGTTTGTGTGTGTGTGTATAGTGTGTGTGTGTGTGTGTGTGTGTGTGTGTGTGTGTGTGTGTGTGTTTGTGTGTATGTGTAGGGACTCATGACAAGGGAAATGGAGCATCTTTGGTGAGTTCTATATTAACTGTACAGCTTTTGTTTTTGTTGTTATTTGCAAATAGAATGTTGTCACATGGTGGACATTGTCTCTTTAAAATATGGAATTCTAAGCTACTACAAGTAAATTATATGAAATATTCTTCTTTGACATGTGCTAGACATAGAAACTAAAATAATCTCATATTTTCAGGCCTCCCTTTCAAGAACTTATATCAGTAGCTCTTTCTTGTCCCTTCTTCCAGGGAATAGAGAACTCTGGATTCGACTTATGAGATGCAGCTTGTCTCAAATGCTAGACTAAACATTTAAAAATAAAGGTGAGCTCTAGGAGATGCACTGACTGTCCAAGGCCAATTTGCACAGCGTATTATGTGAGCTATTTCCTGACAGACCACAAAAGATGCTGTTCTACAAAGAAGCAGAGATTATTTGGGTTCCCTCTGCTGCATGATTTTTTTTTTTAATTTTGCTTTTATTCTTGACCTTTTAGGAGAAATAAAAGAAAGAACAAATGTTTATTATGTTGGTAAATTTCTGGTTCAAATTTGGAATTTGAGAACATGTTAACCCAGCCAGAAATCCAGGCTCATCTTACATTGTCTTTCTCTGCCTTTCTTTGGACTTTTCTGCAAACTCTCTCTTTTTTCATAAATTAATTGATTTTTTACACTCAATATACCATGTCTCACCCCCCCATTCATGCTCCCACTGCTCCATATCCCATACCTATTCCCCACCCTCCTATCTCCACATGAATGCCCTTATCCCCATCCAACCTGACCTCTAAACTCCCTGGGGCCTCCAGTCTCTTGAGGGTTAGGTGCAACTTCTCTGAATGAACACAGACTCAGAAGTCCTCTACTCTAGATGTGTTGGAGACCTCATATTAGCTGGTGTATGCTGTCTGTATGTTAGTCCAGGCTTTGAGAGATCTCAGGGGTCCAGATTAACTGAGACCGCTGGTCCTCCTACAGGGTTACCCTTCTCTTCAGCTTCTTTCAGCCTTTCCTAATTCATCAAGGGATTCAGCTGCTTCTGTCCATTGGTTAGGTGCAAATATCTGCATATGACTCTTTCAGCTGCTTGTTGGGTCTCTCGGAGGGCAGACATGCTAGGTCCCTTTTTTTGAGTGCTCCATAGTCTCAGTAATAGTGTCAGGCCTTGGGACCTTCCCTTGAACTGGATCCCACTTTGGGCCTGTCACTGTACCTTCTTTTCCTCAGGCTCCTCTCCATTCCCATCCCTATAATTCTAACAGACAGGAAAAATTATGAGTCAGAGATGTGACTATGGAATGACAACCCCACCCCTCACTTGATGCCCTGTCTTCCTGCTGGAGGTGGGCTCTTCTTCCTACTGTCGGGCTTTCATCTAAGATCCTTCCCTTTGACTCCTGAGAGTCTTTTACCTCCCAGGTCTCTGGTGCATTCTGGAGGGTTCCTACAACCTCCTATTTCCTGAGATTGCCTATTTCCATCCTTTCTGCTGGTCCTCAGGGCTTCAGTCCTTTTACCTCACCCAATAACAGACTAAGTCCCCTCTCTCTCCCACTCCCAGACCACCCCCGTGCACTTTCTCTTCCAGGTCCCTCCCTCCCTCCTCACTTGTGATTGTTTCTTCTTTCTCCCAAGTGGGACTGAGGCATCCTCATTTGGGCACTTTAGTTTGTTGATCTTTTTGAGTTCTGTGGACCTTATCTTGGGTATTCTGTACTTTTGTTGTTGTTGTTGTTTTGTGTTTTTGGCTTATATCCACTTATTAGTAAACACATACCATACTGTCCTTTTGGGTCTGAGTTACTTCACTCAGGATATTTTCTGGTTCCACCTATTTTACTGAAAAAGTCAGGAAGGATGCCCTCTTTCTTAATAGCTGAGTAGTATTCTATTGTGTGAATGAACCACATTTTCTGTATCCATTCTTATGTCACGGGACATCTAGTTTTTTTCCAGCTTCTGGCTATCACAAATAAGGCTGCTATGAACATAGTAAAACATGTGCCCCTGTGGGATGATTGGGTGTCTGTTAACTATATTCCCAAGAGTGGTTTAGCTGAGCCTTCAGGTAGATCTATTTTCAATTTTCTGAGGAACTTCCAGATAGATTTTCAGAGTGGTTGTACCAGTTTTTAATGCCACAAGCAATAGAGGAATATTCCTCTTCTCCACATCCTCTCCAACATGTATTGTCACCTGAGGTTCTGATCTCAGTCATTCAGATTGGTGTAAAGTTGAATCTCAGGGTCCTTTTGATTTGCATTTCTCTGATCACTAAAGACTTTGAACATTACTTTAGGTGCTTCTCAGCCATTCTATACTCCTCAGTTGTGAATTTTCAGTTTAATTCTATACCCTATTTTTTTATTGCATTGTTTGTTTGCTTGTTTTGGTTATTAACTTCTTGAGTTCTTTATATATTTGGATATTAGTCATCTATCAGATGTGGGGTTAGTGAAGTTTTTTTTTCCATTTTTTATTAGTTATTTACTTTATTTACATTTCAAATGAGATGCTGAAAGTCCCCTATACCCTCCCCCAACCCTGCTCCCCTACCCACCCACTCCCACTTCTTGGCCTGGTGCTTCCCCTGTACTGGGGCATATAAAGTTTTCAAGACCAAGGGGCCTCTCTTCCCAATGATGGCTGACTAGGCCATCTTCTGCTACATATGCAGCTAGAAACATGAGCTCTGGGGGTAATGGTTAGTTCATAGTGTTGTTCTACCTATAGGATTGCAGACTACTTCAGCTCCTTGGGTACTTTCTCTAGCTCCTCCATTGGGGGCCCTGTGTTCCATTCAATATCTGACTGTGAGCATCCACTTCTGTGTTTTCCAGGCACAGGCATGGCCTCACAAGAGACAGCTATATCACGGTCCTTTTAGCAAAATCTTGCTGGCATATGCAATAGTATCTGCGTTTGGTGATTGATTATGGGATGGACCCCCAGGTGGGGCAGGCTCTGGATGATCTATCCTTTTGTCTCAGCTCCAAACTTGTGTAACTCCTTCCATGGGTGTTTTGTTCCCAGTTCTAAGAAGGGGCAAAGTATCCACACTTTGGTCTTCGTTCATCTTGAGTTTTATGTGTTTTACAAATTGTATCTTGGGTATTTTAAGTTTCTGGGCTAATATCCACTTATCAATGAGTGCATAACATGTGACTTCTTTTGTGATTGGCTTACCTCACTCAGGATGATACCCTCCAGCTCTATCCATTTACCTAGGAATTTCAATAAATTTATTGTTTTTAATAGCCGAGTAGTACTCCATTGTGTAAATATACCACATTTTCTGTATCCATTCTTCTGTTGAGGGATACCTGGGTTCTCTCCAACTTCTGCCTATTTTAAATAAGGCTGCTATGAACTTAGTGGTGCATGTATTCTTATTACCAGTTGGAACATCTTCTAGATATATGCCTAGGAGAGGTATTGCTGGGTCCTCTGGTAGTACTATGTCCAATTTTCTGAGGAATCTCCAGACTGATTTCCAGAGTGGTTGTACAAGCTTGCAATCCTCAGCAGTGTAGCTCTTTCTCAACATCCTCACCAGCATCTGCTGTCACATGAATTTTTGGTCTTAGCCATTCTGACTGGTGTTAGGTGGAATCTCAGGAAAAAGTCCACCAACAGATTGAGAAAGGATCTTTACCAATCCTAAATCAGATAGGGGACTAATATGCAATATATATATATATATATAAAGAACTCAAGAATATGGGCTCCAGAAAACCTAATACCCCATTAAAGATGAGGCACAGAACTAAACAAAGAATTCTCAACTGAGGAATATCGAATGGCTGAGAAGCACCTGTAAAAAATGTTCAACATCCTTAATCATCAGAGATTTTTTTTTCCCAATCTGAAGGTTGTTGAATTGTCTTATTGACTATGCCCTTTACCTTACAGAAGCTTTCCAGTTTCATGAGGTCCCATTTATCAATTCTTGATCAAAGAGCATGAGCCATTGAAGTCCTATTTAGGGAATTTCCCCTTGTGCCAATGAGTTCAAGGCTCTTTCTGACTTTCTCTTCTATTAGATTCAGTGTATCTGCTTTTATGTTGAGGTTCTTGATCCACTTGCACTTGGGCTTTGTACAAGGCAACTAATATAAGTCTATTTTCATTCTTCTATATTCAGACAGCCAGTTAGATCAGCACCATTTATTGAAGATTCTTTCTTTTCTCCATTGTATATTTTTGGTGTCTTTGTCAAAAATCAAGTGACAGTAAGTGTGTGGGTTTATTTCTGGGTCTTCAATTCTATTCCATTGATAAACATATCTGTCTCTGTACCAATTCCACTCTCTTTAAGCTTTGCTGACTCATCTAGTTCCTGAGAAAGAGGTGGGAAAGGCAGGAATATGTCAGATTCTTTCATCTCACTCTCACCTCCTTTGTAAGTCTAAAGAAAGTCAAGATCAAACTTCTAAGTCATAAATATGCAGTTGGTGCTGCTGAGAAAAGTCATGGCAACTTGAGTATTGTGAGCCCCTGTATCCAAAACAAAACAAGAAAGAGGAAAATGTTTATTTAAATTGGTTTATAATAATCAGTGTGCACAGAAAATAATTGATGTAAAGGAGGTATTGAGAGACAGGGAAGTAAATCCTTCATGTGTTTGAATGACCAGTGAGTTTTTTGTTTTGTTTTGTTTTGTTTTGTTTTAGTATTTTAATTATGTCAGTGAACAGCTGACTGGGTCATTACATAATCATACATGAATAAAATTATTTTTAATTTTTAAAGTTATTATTATTATTATTATTATTATTATTATTATTATCTTTCTGTGTTTGTGTGTGTGTGTTCCACAGCACATTGCTGAAGCTCTGAGAACAAATTTGATGAGTTAATTTTCTCCTTCTATGTTTATCTGTTTGATCTCTACACATTCTACAAATCGAATTCTGGTAGTGAAGCCCATACAGAATATGTGCTTATCCACTGGGCTATCTTATTAGTTCCAGGGTAATATCTTATGAAACAATGATATTTAAAAACATCCTATATATTCTAGAAGGTGGTAAGAGCTAGAGAATGTCTATATTATTAAAGCTGAGTTAAACTTTTACAATGTTGACCATTAATTTTAATCTTAGCTATAGTACCTAACATAAACACACACCTATATGCACCAAACAGATGTTCTTGCAGGTGATAATTGCATTATTTCCAATTGCTTTAATCAAATGAAAAACAAATGTTCACACAGACTATCTGGATATTTAAATAGGCTACATTTATTTTACAGCAATGAAAATATTATTGAAATGAATATTACTGAAGAGTTTCATGAAGCAGATTATCACTGATGTCAAATGTTAAAGAAAATTGGCCATTTGATAACATTTATGCAAAATATGAGTTCAGGTTTACAATGTGTGCTATACCAGTTTACCAGTGTACTGGTTGTCACTGAGGAGAACAACAGGAAAAATCAGGATGGAGGTCACTTCTGAGATGGAAAATATCCTGATTCATGATTCTTGAATAAACTGTAGACACTTAAGTATACATTACAATGATTCATTAAGTTGTCTGATTATAAACTGAATAGTTTCACTATGTGATTTCAAGTCAAATAAATCTTTAATTAAAAGAGAAATAAATGTATGTTAAGGATAGTAGCAATAGTCCAAGAGAAGTCTAGTCATGGTCTGTTACAGAAAGCACAAAAGTAAATCAGATATGCTATGGCTGTTTGCTGGATGTCTTTGTGGAACACCTAACAGTGGGAATGGGTGGGTCTTTGCTTCTTTTACTTGCTCTTGGTACCGTTTCTCTTATTGAGTTTCCTTACCCAACCTCAATATGAGGGATTTTGACTTGTAATATTATATCTTCTTTTGCTGTGCTTGCTCTTGTCTCTTGTATACCTGGTCTTTTCTGAAAGAAAAAGGAAGATTAGATCTGGTTGAGAGGGGAGGTCAGGGGAATCTGAAAGGAACAGAGAATGGAAAACTGTGATCAGAATATATTGTATGAAAGAAGAATCCTTTTTCAATTAAAATAAGTGATAAAGATAGATTGATAAATAGACAGACATACAGATACATACATACATACATACATACATATACCTACCTACATACATATATACACACATACATACATACATACATACAGATAGGTGATAGATAACACACAGACAGACAGAAAGACAGATAAAATTATACAATAGTAGAACTATAGTTTAGACCTGTAAGAAAATTTATTCTACCACTGGTTTCAGCAAACCCTTTAAAATATAACTATGACTTTTTCTATTCTCTTCACAATGCCAATGACTACAAATGATATTCGTTATCTGAGTTGATCAACATAAGTTAATCGACAAACCCAAATCATCAAACATATCTGATATGGCTAAAGGGTCTTTCTAGAAAGAAATGAGTAAAGCAGAAATAAGGGTATCGGTTGAGTCCTTCTTATTTCACCCAAAGAAGGACTGAGATTAGCCCAGTTTGTGTATCATTATCATTGTCCTTCTTTAGTCTCAGCAACAAAGCTGTGCTTCCTGACACAGGGTGGGAGACCAACAATAGACAATTAGAACTGATAATAACCCTTTTAGGTTTTCTGCAGAAAGCCAAGCTGCAGTAAAAATAGCCACGCATTATCCTAAGCCTGACTGATGGGAACAGTTGCATAAAGGTTTCTTGTTAAGCTCATCAAATATTACCCTTTGTGTGACTTTGGTTTAACCTGCCAGTCTGATTAAACTCCATTCACCAGCTGAGGAAGCATTGATATTTGAATGTCTGAGGCGGTTCTGAGTCTGCCGCCCCAGACATTGTGAATATTTTTGGAAAGAGAAGAAGAAAGCCTTGGCTTTGCCAGTTGGTTTATAAATGGTTATGAAGAACAGAGCTGGTGTAGCCACATAGACCGCAGTCAACCTCAACACATTTAGCTTCATTTGAGCAGCTTTCTGTTAGCTACAGTCCTCCTCGAGATATATTACGCTTCCCAAAATTTCCTAAACACTGTCTCTATGGAAACACCGAACGTTTTTTTTGTGTGTGTTACATTATAAACTTAACAACTTTCCCTTACATGATGAAACAAAGTGTTTTTTTTTTCAAACAGAGGAAATTGAAGTTTCTGTTACATAACAATTTTATAACCTGAAAAGACTCAAAGACATGGAATTTTGAGTGAAGTTGATGAGGCTTTAGATCTGTGTGTTTAACCTTGTCGTAGACACATTGGCACCAGACAAGACTAAGTTTTGGGGCTGTCTTTTTCTTCAATATAAAATAATGGGGGCAAGTTAAACTCTCTCTCATACAGAAGATGTATGTGTAAATGTCAGGTGATGCATTTCTGGCACACAGAGCATTACACATTTACACACTTTCTTGGTTTATGCGCTGCTGTTTCATTGTGTTTCTCATTTATTAACAGTTTTATTGTTTTCATAGACTCAACTCTTCTAACCTATTTTAACTTGGGAAATAGCATTTCACTTTTTACCTATGTTGTCTCTCATTTCCAGCATGACTAGTGTTTGGCTTTTGTTTGTGGTCAATATTTATCATCATACAAACTAAATATATGTGTGTCTAAGCTTGCCATTATCTTCACAGTGGAGCTCTGGATTCTTAGAGCCATATTTTGTGGATCACTTTCTTGGCAGTTCAGAGTTCAAATCTTCATCCTTGGGATTCTTATTTGATAAAGAAAGTCATAGTAATAAGTTGAGACCCTTCTGCTATGGTGTGAAATGAAAATATCTTAGAAAGGACCATGTATTGATGATCTGTCTCTTACTTGTGGTGCAAACCTTTAATAATAAAATTTAGTTGGAAATCTTTTGGTTCGATCTAGGCCAGCTTTTTATGAGGACATTATGAACTTTGACCCTACTCCTTGGCCACATGTGGTAAGCATCTCCTTCTCCGATATATACCTTCCATTATCCTGCCTTGCCACAAGCTCAAAAGCAATGGAATGAAGCAATCATGTGTTGTATTGCAGCATCTAAAACTTTGATTCCAACAATTAATGTTCCCCACATGTGAGGTGATTTATCTCACATATTTGTTAATACAACAAAATCCTGATTGATACATTAATCAAAAATATAGCACATAAATGAAGGATTGAAGAGCCTTCTAAATTCATGAAAGGAACCATATGTATTTTCAGAGGAAAAAAAGCATGAAATTTGTCATCTCTTTTGTCATCTGAAGGAAGTACGACATTAAAAATATGGTAAATATTAATACTTTCATAAAAAGTTAAATGGCTTAAGCCAATTTACCTGCCAATGAGGAAAAAGCTGTTCCATAGAAAGATTTGATTGGGCAACTTGGAGGATATAGTGGAAGACCCAAGAACATACATGGGGCAGCACAACAATAATAATAAATATAAGTTGTCCCTGTTGTCTGCTCTCTGGAAATGATGAGACAAAGATCAAGTTTTATACTCAAGGATGTGAAGTCACCAGTCAGAGCTCTAACATCATACAGGTGAGAGACTTCTGCATATAAAAATATCCAGAAGCAACAGATAGAACTTTGTTGCCAATGATGTTTTATTCTCCTATGCTTCTGTGTCTTTTCATAGCCCCACATCTCCTAAACTGAACCAGAAAGGAGATTGGAAAATATAGTTTCCTAGAGTTAGAGCAGATCAAGGTAAAATGAAAGAACAGATCTCCTAGCAAATAGGGGAACTGCTAATGTTCTGCTGAAAGGCAATTCTGTTGTTGTCAAGGAGCAATATTTGTGCAAATTCATGTGGGAGCAAAGGAGCTTGCACATTAGAACAATGAGACAACAAAAGGCAAGGGTGACTGTAGAGGAAGGGACTTGCCTAGGCCAGCCATCTTAAACACAAGGTTACTCTCCATCCTGTCCCTGTAGTCAGAAATAAACTGAGAAGAAAACCCATGCTCAAAACCTTACTTCATCTGAGAGTTATTGACATCTCTATCTGTAGTAGCACTAAAAGGCACCAGCATCTACTGTTCTGTGGTCCCTTTCCTTAATATTTCCAAATTGCAGACTCTGAAAAAAGCCACAAATTTGGATGTATACCCAGGGAAGGAAACTACTTTATTTATGACATGTTTAAATATGTTGAATAAACACTTTGCATCTTCTATGGTGCCTATTAAACTTGAGATCGAGAAATAACTAATAATTTTTCAGTAAGTATCTACTTGAAATATGTTAAACTAGTATTTCAAAATAAAGCTGAAGCCAAGGAGCAGAAAGCTGGTAGACTGTTGACAGGAGATGCTGACTCTCAACATTCCATTAGAAAGCTGTGGTTTACAGAGAGTTGGTTTTGGCCTTTCCGCTGGAAAATTATGTTTGGATAGCTGTTTAAGTATAAACCAATTTTGACTTTGCCCAGAACCTAGTATGATACACTAAATTAGAGTGGTATTCTTGGAAAGAAAGCTACATGAATAGGAAGTTAGAAAAGAAATTTGATTTCACTAGCAATCAGAACTTGAGGATGTCACTTAACATTTCTGATACTTGGAATTTTGAATAATGCCAATGGGAGAAACATGTGAGATACATCTTGAGAGTAGAGAACCAAAGTTCTACAGTGTATTGGTTGTATTTCAATAAAACTTTCAAAGATTTTATTAATATTTGAGCTTTGAAATTGATTAATTTTCTATTCAGAGAAAATAGAAAATCTCTCTTATAATAGTCCATATTTTAAGACTAAATATTTCACAATATTGTGATCTGTACCTTTATCAATTATTTTATTTTGTTATAGATAGTGGAAAACAGCAATATATATATGCATATACTGAACTTTTTACTCATATAAGATGAAATATGTTGGTATATATTTCTATTAATTTTATTTTTACATATATATGCATATATATTTAATCATACATTTACTAGAGAAATGGAACTTTATTTTTGCCATTTTTATTAGATATTTTCTTTATTTGCATTCCAAATATTATCCCTCTTCCCACTTTCCCCTCTGAAAACCCTCTATCCCCTCCTCCCACCCCATGCTCAACAAACCACCCACTCCTGTTTCCTGGCCCTGGCATTCACCTACATTGGGGCATAGAGCCTTCACAAGACCAAGGACCTCTCATCCCATTGATGACCAACTAATTCACCCTCTGATACATATGCAGCTAGAGCTATGAGTCCCACCATGTGTTTTCTTTGGTTGATGGTTTAGTCCCTGAGAGCTGTGGGGGTACTCATTCATTTATATTGTTGTTCCTCCTATAGGACTGCAAACCCATTCAGCTCCTTGGGTCCTTTCTCTAGCTCCTTCATTGGGAACCTTGTGTTCATTCGAATGGATGGTTGAAAGAATCCACTTCTGTATTTGTCAGGCACTGGAAGAGCCTCTCAGGAGACAGCTATATCAGGCTCCTGTCAGCAAGCACTTGTTGGCATCCACAACAGTTGGGTTTGATTACTGTACATGAAATAGATCCCCAGGTGGGGCAGTCTCTGGGTGGTCATTTATCCAGAGTGGGCTCCACACGTTGTCTCAGTAACTCCTTTCATGGTTATTTTTCCCCCTTCTTGGAAGGATCAAAATATCCACACTTTGGTCTTCCTTCTTCCTGAGTTTCATGTAGCTTGTGAATTGTATCTTGGGTATTCTGAGCTTTTGGGCTAATGTCCTCTTATCAGTGAGTGCATATCATGTGTGTTCTTTTGTGATTGGGTTACCTCCCTCAGGATAATATCCTCCAGATCCATCCATTTGTCTAAAAAATTCATAAATTCATTGTTTTTCATAGCTGAGTAGTATTCCATTTGTAAATGTACCACATTTTCTATATTCATTCCTCTGTTGAGGGACATCTGGTTTCTTTCCAGCTTCTTGCTATTATAAATAAGGCTGCTATGAAACAGTGGAGCATGTGTCCTTATTACATGTTGGAGCATCGTCTGGGTATATGCCCACGAGTGGTATTGCTGGGTCCTCAGGTAGTACTATGACCAATTTTCTGAGAAACAGCCAACTGATTTCCAGAGTGGTTGTACCAGCTTACAATACAACCAGGAATGGAGGAGGGTTACTCTTTCTCCAGAAATGGTACCTTAAAAGCAAATTTATTTAATGTTCTTGGCAGTTTCTTAACCAGGTTAGTTAATTCAACTATACCTGATATTGTAAAATACTTTCTTGTTAGCACCAATAATGTGTGATATTAACTTCCATTTTCAGGGTGCATGTGCATCAGAACAAAGGGAACATTTTAAAAGTAATTGTGACAAATGTGCTATGTGATAGAGACTTTGTAGTATCTACAACACAGCTATAAAAATCTAATTACATGGAAAAGAAAAATCTACTTTTAAATAACACACTTAAGAAGTCACTGAAAAATGTAATAAATAGGGTGATCTGAGGACCCAGAAACATGTCAGCATATCTATGGACACATGACATTTTGCAAACAAATAAAGAAATAAGCAAAAGCCCATACTAGACTAAAGATGTTCAACAAATGGTGAAATTGGACAATTACAAGTAAAATGGTCCCTTTCATATCCCTTTTAAAAAATTGCATGCAAGCAATTCAGAAGATTTTTATTAAAGTATGAAAATTGTGTCAAGCAGATATCAAATTACCTGGACAGTATCCACACTTCTAACCTTATCTGTCTGGATACACCGAGAGAGAGAGAGAGAGAGAGAGAGAGAGAGAGAGAGAGAGAGAGAGAGAGAGAACCTATAAATTGTTAAGCAAATCATACAATGTATTTCTGAGGCTTAAATGTGAGCAGTCAGACTAACATAATCATGCATTCCAAGTTAATACTATGTGACTCCTTTAAATTACGATACACTGTTAGTTCCTTGCTTCCATGTTTGTTACATGAGAAAAACAATGCTCTATATTCTGACACTGGACTGATGAGAGAGAAATGCATGTGAAGCTTTAAATATCTTAGTACAGAACCTAAGACAAAATATGCCTCAATCAATTTTAGATGTCTTTATGTAATTCTTAATTATTCATGTCTCAATCAATGTAGTTATTTATGTCTACCACATGTTATTATCCATCTAACTAACCATTGGTCACATGTTTGATGTTTTACTGAAATATGCATTTTTGACTACTAAGGAACTCCTAGAATCTAGATATATATAACCAGTCCTTCATTTCGTCCTGTTTTTAAGTTTTAGCTGATATTGCTATTTCATTTGGCACATTGAATTGGTCTATCTATCTATCTATCTATCTATCTATCTATCTGTTTGGTGTTAGGAAACAAGACAATTCATGGATATATATAAAGTCAGCAAGAATAATTTTAAGAAGAAATCATAATACGTATGAAAAGTGAAAAGTAGGAAGTATGGAGGGACACACGTGACTATGAAACAATGTCTCAAGAATGGAATCTAGAAGGTTCCACAGGGCTGGTCTGGAAATAACATAGATTAGACATAGGCATGTTCATGACCTGGCTCCCACGTAATCTTTTCTCAGATTTCAAAAAAAACCCACAGAAACAAACAAACAAACAAAACTTGCTTGAGGCCTCTTCTCATATACTTGAGGCTAAATTTCAAAGCATTAAAAAAAACAAAAACAAAAACAAAATCAACAAGCATACTATAGAAACCAAAGGAACATTTTTTTACCAAAAATCAAAGGGATGGGTTTCAAGACGGGGAGGGGGTAAAAGTTGGACATGGGGGTGCTGATCTGTAATCCCAGATCCTCTGGTCAGAACAGTAAAGTCAGTGCTTGCTGTTTTGCAAAGTACACTGAAGGATAATTTATGCAATTTAGTGAATCCCTGTTTCAAAATCAAATGTAAAGTTCAGAAGTAGAGCATATGCCTAACCTGCATGCGGCCTTAGGGTCAATCTTCCATTACTGCTACACACAAAAATGAAAACAAATATACAAAAGTTTAAATTAATGTACAAAGTCAAGGTGCAGAAAATTGAAGAAGCTTTCACAGAATAAGGCAGCATCTAATCTAAGAGTAACCCTGATGAACCCTACAGGAAGATCTATGAACACAAAATTTGCTTTCTTACTCTTTATCATTTCATTGACATGCACAGGGGTTATTATACTCACTGCTCATGGTGAAGACAAATAGCATTTCATTATAAGTACATACGCATGGCCACATCAGTTGTAAATATCTCCTAAGCTTTGTTTAGCAGTTCATGACAGGATATCAACTGATGATAATTATATGCATTCTCTATTCAGTCTGATGCTTCAACCAAAGAGGAAACCTCTGAGTTTTTCTTGTTTTTCTTATTGTTATTGGTCTTTTTTTTTTTAAATAGGTAAATCCTTTCTGAGCCAAAGCAGTCCCAACACAAAGGAGTTTGCAGGGATGGTTTATACAGAGCTACTATTTTATCTACAAAATACATGCTTTTGTTGAACTATGGTACTTGTGATGATAAAACATATTAGACCTTTTTTTTTAAAAAAAAATAATATTGCTGCCGCTGTTAATTTGTAATTTCATGTATAAACGGCTGAATGGAGAATGCTTGAATTCCTGCCATTAATTCCTCTCTACAGATCCTGTTCATCTGCTGGTTCTCTCACAGACATGTACAGATTAAAAGGTAGACATTTGTGGAACAAGCCTTGGAATCCCTCCTCCCCAGCACCCTCCCCCCAAACTTATAAGTTTTTAGCTTAAGGAAAGAGTTCAGACACGTCTACATTTCCAGTGTTTATTGATTCTGGCATGTAGATAAAGGAGACTGAAGTAATTAGAGACATGTATAGCTCCTGAAGGCATCAATCCTATCATTCCCGCTATGGGAAAATGAGAACTAGACAATGGGATCTTCTCCTGGACTCCTGGGACCCTAGGTTGTCTTTCTTTTCTTCTGCGTTAAGACATTGTCGTTGCCTGGATACAGTTGAGCTTGAGAAAAAAATGCCACTGAGTTGCTGTCACGATGGGCGTTTTATTACCGTGATTTATAAATGGATTATCTGTGAAAATGGGTCTGGTTTTAATCATGTCCCCCTCTGCAGGAAATGGACTGCTTTCATTGGTTCGTCTCAATGACAGGTCCAGACATCCTGATATTTTACAACAGTTGGCAGATGCTTTACTGCAAATGATATGCATCCTCCAGAAAGAATTAGTTAACTTTTAATAGCATTAACCTCAGGATGCATGCTCTGCCCACTCCCTCAATCTTATTTCAGACTCTGCCTTCTGGGGCACCAAACTCCCTTTAGATTTCCTCTAATTCTGTTTTAAGAAGGAAGCAATCAACAATAAATTGTTTCTGCAGTGTTCCTCATATGGGAATCTGGCTTTGATGTCTCACAACAAAAGGGTTTCAAGTGGGGCACAAGAAAAGATGCACAGCTCCCACTTTTCTGGTTGCACAAAAGGAAGATGGAACTGCCTGGGATGTATGTACCTATTACTGTCAATTTAATGTGTGGCTATGACGTGCAAAAAGATTATTTTGTTATCTTATAGATTTCAAACACCTTCCTATCACAAAGGCATCATTGTCTTTATTCCTAGTTGTTCATCACTCAATTTGCTTAAATGAAGTTGTTCAGATATCAGTAAGATTCTACTCAGGCTTCTAGAAAAAAAAAGTCCTCATTTTTGATTACTTCGTATTTCCTAATCTAGTTTTGTAAGAGAGAGGGGGGAAGGGAGAGATAGAGATAGAGATAGAGATAGAGATAGAGATAGAGAGAGAGAGAGAGAGAGAGAGAGAGAGAGAGAGAGAGAGAGAGAAAGAGAGAAAGAGATCCCTGGGACATAAAGGTTCCATATCTGGCATTTGAGCTCTTGCTCTTGCCTTTTTGCTCTCCTCTAGCTCTGTCCTCTCACCCATTCCCTTCACTCCACCATCCCCTCCCCCCTCTCTCTCCACATGTTCATGGCCAGCCTCTATTTCTATTCCTCTACTTCTCTTCATATTCTCTCTCTCTCTCTCTCTCTCTCTGTCTGTCTGTCTCGACTCCCCTCCCTATGCCATAAATAAACACTATTCTACACACACACAAACACACATACACATACACACACACACACACACACACACACACACACACACACAAAACAAATATGTATTTGAGTAATAGGCACAATGTGAATAGTGCAAATAATGTTTTTGTTGCTATGTTATTGTTGTTTTTGTTATTTTTGATAAAGAAAGGCTATTCATGTTGCCCAGATTGGTTTTGAACATGCAGTCCTCTGAGCAACCAGATCCAGCCCTTTCATTCTTGGGATATATATGATTCTGGTCAAAGTTTTTTTAAACCATAATATGGGATCTATATTTGTAAAAATGTTCCTTTTAATCAGTACATCACAGAAGTGGGATGACAGGAGGGTTTAATAATTTCTTTTTCAATGTTTCAATTGGATATTTTATTTATTTACATTTCAAATGTTATCCCTTTTCCCAGTTTCCCCCATTACCATCCCCTCTCCCTTTGCTTCATTGAGAGTATTCCACCACACAGCCACTCCCACCTCCTCTGCACACAAATTCCCCTACACTGGGTAATCTAGCCTTCTCAAAACCAAGGATCTCTTCTCCCATTGATGCCCAAAAAGGCCATCCTCTGCTACACATGCAGCTGGAGCCATGGGTCCCTCCATTTGCATTCCTTGGTTTGTGGTTTAGTGCCTAGAAGCTCTGGGTTGGGGATCTGGTTGGCTGTTATTGTTGTTCTCCCTGTGGAGTTGCAAAGCCCTTTGTGACTCTAACCCAGAAAGTGAAAGTTCTATAAGACAAGAACTACAAATCTCTGAAGAAAGAAGTTGAAGAAGATCTCAGAAGATGCATTTGAAGGATTAATATAGCAAAAATAGCTATCTTGCTGAAAGCAATCTACAGATTCAATGCAATCCCCAACAAAATTCCATCTCAATTCTTCACGGAGTTAGAAAGTGCAATTTTCAAATTCATTTGGAATAAGAAAAAAATCCAGGATAGCTAAAACTATTCTCAACAATAAAAGAACATCTTGGGGAATCACCATCCCTGACCTCAGACTGTATTACTGAGCAATAGTGATTAAATATGTATGGTGCTGATACAGAGACAGGCAAGAAGATAAATGGAATAGTATTGAAGACCCAGAAGTGAACCTATTGTTACTTGAAATTTGACAAAGGAGCTAGAAGCATGCAGTGGTGAAAAGACAGAATTTTCAACAAATGGTGCTGGTTCAACTGGTGGTCAGCATGTAGAAGAATGCAAATCAATTTATTCTTATTTCCCTGTACAAAGCTCAAGTCCAAGTGAATCAAGGACCTCCACATAAAACCAGAAACACTAAATCTAATAGAAGAGAAAGTGGAGAAAGGCGAGAAAGGCCTCAAACCCATGGGCACAGGGAAAATTTTCCCAAACAGAGCACCAATGGCTTATGCTTTAAGATCAACAATAGACAAATGGGACCTCATAAAATTGCAAAGCTTCTGTAAGGCAAAGGACATTGCCAATAGGAAAAACACGGCAACCAACAGATTGAGAAAAGATCTTTACCAACCCTACATCTGAGAGAGGGCTAATATCAAAAAAAAAAAAAAAAAAAAAAGAACCAAACCTCAAGAAGTTAGACTCTAGAGAAACAAATAACCTTATTAAAAGTGAGATAGAGAGCTAAACAAAGAATTTTCAAATGAGGAATATTGAATGGCTGAGAAGCACCTAAAGAAATGTTTAATGTCTTTAGTCACCAGGGAAATGCAAATCAAAATAACAATGAGATTCCACTTCATACCAGTCAAATTGGCTAAGATCAAAAGCGCAGGTAACAGCAAATGCGGGAGAGGATGTAGAGAAAGAGGAACACTCCTCCATTGTTGGTGGGATTGCAAGCTGGTACAACCAATTTGGAAATCAGTTTCGTGGTACCTCAGAAAAATTGAACATAGTATTACCTGAGGATCAGCTATACCACTCCTGAGCATATACCCCAAAAAGATGCTCCAACATCCAACAAGGGCACATGCATCAATATGTTCATAGAAGCCTTACTTATTATTTATTCTAAAGTCATAGAATTCTACATATTTCAATTAATATTCTGGTAGTGAGATCACAGGCAGATATGCTGGAGCATTACATACATATCTGCCTCTGACCTTGGGAAACTGTGTGAGTGGCCTGGCAGTAGGATACTCATTATAACCCAGGCCTTCTCATTCTAGGAGAGGTAGGTTCCAGAAGGATCTGAGAGCTATTTCTAGAAACACATCTAAAAGATTTTGTACCACTCCTCCTCATTTTAGGAGTTCAAATATCTGAATCGGGTCATCTAGCATGAGTATGCTCAGCAGCTTAATGCGTTTTGCAAGTAGAAACTCTACTTTTAATTAACTAGCATTGATTAGCATATGTGTTTCCCTATCTCATTACAAACAAATTGGACCAAAAATCTGATCATATGAGCATGAAATAAGCACTATTAAGTTTCTATTTGGATAGAGCTTCAACTAAACCTTTTTTTTTCCCCTAGCATTAAAAAGCAAAAATATCCTGAAGCAAGACTTAGCATAGAGTTTATAATGAAAGCTACCTCTCACCGTGTTTAATACATTTTTCTCATTTGGTAGAATTGGCTGGTCACCTACACGGTCATAAAAATAATCTCAAATAAACTTTACATTCGTGAGAAAGTTCATCAAAAGCAAGAGATCTTTGGATATATATTAACAGTTACATTTTGGAAGATGTTACAATTGCCTAGAATAATGATAGGCAGGCTGTGGGTACACTCATTTCATTGAGAAAACACAGATACTGGCAAAGATGAACTTAAAGAAACCGTAATATTTCCATGGTTAAAACACATGTTTATTAGAGAACGTTGAATGTGTGCTCTTAAAATCGTAAATCACTATATCACCATGAAATTATTTTCACAGAGTTAGCAGTGCATATTGATGAAGAGTAAAAATAGGGACAGAGAATGTTAACTAAGTTCTTCCTATGGTGGACATTTAAAAACAAATAGAAGGAAATATAATAAGGAATCTTAATACTATAGTATCATTGTAGGCATATTTTTCATTTTAAACATTTATTTATTTCTTAAATTATGTATTTATATGTGAGGTTAAAGGCATGCATATATGAATGAATGTGCCCAACGAAGTCATAGGTATCAGAAATCCCAGAGTTCGGGCTTTTAGTGATTGTGAATAGCCTTACATTGGTGCTGAGAACTGAACTCAGTTGTTCTGTATGTGAAGAACTGCTGAGCCAGCTTCTCTAACCCCATTTTGCTTCATAAAGCAAATATACGAATATACAAACATATGCATACATATGTATATATTATTGTATATACACAATATATCCATAATTCAGTATTTAGAGTGGGATTAGCTTCAGTACATTCTGTAAACTGCAACCTCTATGGATTCTTAAACCCATTATGAATACATCTATACATATGATATGCACATAGTCTTATATGCTTCAAATAATCTTTAAATTTTTGATGATTTCTCTAACATGTTGCTCTTATACAAATACCTATTGTATTTTACCGTCCATGAAATCACAACAGGAGAAAATGTTCAGCTTTACCATAGATGCAGTTAGATTTGTGCAAATGCTTTTAACATGCTGTGGGCTAGATCTGTTTATATGAAGCCTATAAATTCACGCAGCCCACTGTACATATGTTTGGAAGAGTCTGGAGTATACAAGACCCAGTCAATTTTCCTATTGGGTTGCACTATAAATTAAAATAGTTAATATGAATTCTCCCATAACTATTTCACATTTCGTACTCTAAGCAGGAGGTAGATTTGTATTGAAAATTATGCTATAGAAGTGGGTGTTGTTCTCAATGTATTAGTAAATGACTACAGAAGGCACTATCTATAGAAAGTAAGGATATTTGTTTTTCTCTTTTGGTCAGAGTTAAGTTAACAAAAGCTACCTAAGAAAACCTGAATATATTTATTTTTTCTTGAACTTTAATCTCAATCTTGATCATCACATTGGAAGCACTGCATTATTTTAAGCTTCTGAGAATATATTTATAATTTGTAAAACCATGCCTGAACCTGATAACTCTCATGAATACTTTGAGCTAAAAATGAAGTCTTCAACCTTGGACCTCTTTCATAGAAGCTAAAGCTGGAATCCAAATGAAAGATTCATGGGATGTATTAGCTGGGCAGGTTCTGTCAATACACAATATCCTGTGATTTATGGCCCTTTCCTGCACACATGAACATTACTGGAAAATACTAATTATTATTAAAACAATTCTAAGTAGAAAGTTCTAAATTTTATGTTCTCAAAATAATAATACTCGAGAATGTCAAGTTTAATATTTTCACTTTTCTATTTTTCAAATAGTGCTAAATATACACTGAAGAAATGCAATCTTTAGAATTACTTTTAAAGCAGGGAGAGGTGGACTAAAAGTCATTACTGGTTCATTAATGCCGCCATTGTGAAATCTGACCCAGCGCCTTGAAGGTATGAAGGTATGCTTCCAAGAGGAAGGACAGTTGGCTCAGAAGTCAACTGCCATCTGGAATATCAGACCTGATGTATTAGCTTTCCTGGCATTAAAGTTTAAAACATACATACATACCTACACAACCACACAACTACACACACCCATACCCAGAGAGAGAGAGAGAGAGAGAGAGAGAGAGGAGAGGGGGGATTTTTTTTCACTAGAGTGCCTAAGTTATAATATCTCTAACCTTTTTTTTTTCTTTTGATTTTAAGTGTAAATTAAGGTTTTAGTACTTCTAGGAAGATCCATGTTTTCCTCATAGATCATGTTTCTATAACATGTAATTAACCAGTATGTTTCTGTTGCATCTTATTTTTATATGTAAGTCATTTTATTGTCCACTATTGAAATTAGGTATTAACCTTTGAAAATTTTTTTTAAATTTTTTCTCTGTCTATCTTTTCTCATTCTTTAACTTATAGGAAATAAACCATCTTGGCAAAAATAGATAAAATTTAACCAATCATAAAATATCAGGCATGGAGCACTTCACATAAAAGTGTAAGAAAGTGGTATGACCTTGATCTTCATAACCATCCTGGTGAGATGAGCATGGTTTTCCTTGCCAGAGAAATTAGCTAAGTGAAGAACAGAGAGGTTTTCTAGACCAATTGGTATAGGCAGAGCTGGACCCTAAACATGAATTTCAGTGATTGCCAACCTCATCATTTTCACATTTGTTGTACCATATGTCAATGATCACAGCATCTTGTATATTAATATGCCAGTCATAAAGAATATTTAGTAGGTTTTATTTCACAGTTCCTTAATAAGTGGCAAGACATGGTACCTAAACTGGATGGGATCATACTTCAAAATCATTATGAGAATTAGTTTTGTTTAGCTAGTTAAATTTAGAAGGAGTCAGACTAAAAGTTAAATCTCTAAATTAGAAATTCATGTGGGCTGTAAGCATTGCTATGCAAGAAAAATCTTAAAGGTTCCAATGTAGAAATGGTCCCTTTGTGTGGCTTATCCATCATTCCTTTCAGTTTAGTACCATACCTATCCTGAACCATCATTCGCACACATTAATAGCACTAATTCCTTCCACATGATGATAGTTCATGTACTGAAGATGCTTAGGAATAAGCATATGTTCCACAGAAACCAGAGAATTTAAGGTAATATAAAACATCTTTGTGAATAACTTCTCTCATATTTTAGTGATCTGCAGGACTCAGTCATTGCAAAACCAAGTTTCCTGCAATAGTGACAGTTGGTGTTTATTATAAAAATTATAAAAGCCCTGGGTAGTCGTGCTTATGATTTATTTTGAAAGATAAGGTACTATTTAAGAAAGAACCACATGTACTACAAATGGTGATTATCTGATATATAAGTACAACATGTACTTAAGCCTGCAAGCATACCCAGAAATCCATCATCAACACACAAAGCATAGTACATCCACATTTATTGATGCAAGTTATTTTGTCCTAGGTTCAACTATGATGAAAAATTTTAAGCCTTAAAACTTTTAGTCTCATTAAAAATTATAATATGAATGCATAGGAAATGTATCTTTGCACGTAGATTTTTCTTCTATTCCTGGAGGAAGCCTGAATTCTTGCAGCATCAGTATAATTACACAGAACGCATATATGAGTACACGAGGCTATGATTATCCAAAAACTTTTGAGATTTCTAAACAACATGTGCACAGATCTTAATGTGGTAACATGGAGGGGTGAATTATCTTTTACAATGAGATAGGAAGATGAGGACAGACTGATCATCAAGGAAACAAAGACTAAGCAAAGCAACTCAAATTTCTTTAAAGACTTAGAAACTTGTGTTGCACGTGCTCCTAAAAGTTCAGTAATTTCTATATTGCTCTCATTCCTTTAACTTAGTTAGGCATTGTGATGAGCATTCTGAGACCTCCTCTCATTCTTTAGTCATGACTAGTTATGTTTATCTCTTCTGCCCTTTGGTTGCTTTTGGTTTCTCCATCACAATAAAAGTAAGTATAATGACAACAAGTTTTCAAGAACTTAGACTTTCATCTAAACCAATTGTACCTTCCTACTTTTTAAAAGAAAAAACTATTTTCTTTAGCCACACTCTCCCCCTCAGCAAATATTTTAACAAATTTCTCAACACCCCCACACCAAATGACCACAGGTTAATTGCTCATTTCATTAAATGTCCATGATTTAGTAATTTAACATATGATTTTGTTTTATATTAAAAGTGAATAAAGACACAGGTCCCAGAATTCCTTGGAAAACTAATAACAAAAATGTCAAAGGTCAAACTCTTACCATGGACACAGGCACTGTCCAAGAGCATCCTGCTGTCAGAAGATGTCTATGATTTTAACATCCATTTAACAATGAGCCTGAATTTACTAGAAATTCCCAACAGAGCAAAGGGCTGAGTATAGAGGGCACCTGAGCCCCATCATGCAATTGTACAATTCTTCCTAAAACCTGAGCACCTGTGTACAGACAACAGTGAAGCTAAAGGGTTGTAGATTCAGATGCCTACACTGAATTCAGTGTCTGTACCCTTTCTTCTGGATTGGACTTATATTTGTTTTACAAATTTCTCAGTTTGAATTGTTCTAAGAAATGAGGTGGGGGCTGGAGAGATGGCTCAGAAGTTAAGAGCACTGACTGCTCTTCCAGAGGTCCTGAGTTCAATTCCCAGCAGCCACATGTTGGCTCATAACCAACTATAATGGGATCTGTTGTCCTCTTCTGGGGTGTCTGAAGACAGCCACAGGATGCTCATCATATATATATGTAATATATTATATATATTTTATATATAATAAAATAAATGATGAGGAATAAATGATGAGGAATACATTTAACCACTAAATCAGACCACAGGACAAAAAGAAAAGGAGTAACTTTGTGTATCATGGTCAAAAGGAACT
Organism: Mus musculus; assembly: GCF_000001635.26. NCBI lineage: Eukaryota > Metazoa > Chordata > Mammalia > Rodentia > Muridae > Mus > Mus musculus. The sequence goes on from NC_000074.6 coordinate 102,112,420, forward strand.
TTGAGCTGAGGAAGATATCAATAACAACTTAGATGACAATCCAAACTAGAACAACTGAAAAGGTTAAGGGTTTGTTTTGTTGTTGTTTATTTTTTGAGGAACCAGACCTGAACCATTGAAAAATAAACTAAATGTCTGTTTGCATTTAACTTTCTAAAAAAAAAAAATCAATGGAAACAAAAGCGATGGACTTACATATGTGTATCACATGCACACGTAAATATTATTCTATAAGTGAGATTAATGAGCAGAAAACTGGACATAGTACTACCGGAGGATCCAGCAATACCTCTCCTGGGCATATATCCAGAAGATGCCCCAACAGGTAAGAAGGACACATGCTCCACTATGTTCATAGCAGCCTTATTTATAATAGCCAGAAGCTGGAAAGAACCTAGATGCCCCTCAACAGAGGAATGGATACAGAAAATGTGGTACATCTACACAATGGAGTACTACTCAGCTATTAAAAAGAATGAATTTATGAAATTCCTAGCCAAATGGATGGACCTGGAGGGCATCATCCTGAGTGAGGTAACACATTCACAAAGAAACTCACACAATATGTATTCATTGATAAGTGGATATTAGCCCCAAACCTAGGATACCCAAGATATAAGATATAATTTGCTAAACACATGAAACTCAAGGAGAATGAAGACTGAAGTGTGGACACTATGCCCCTCCTTAGATTTGGGAACAAAACACCCATGGAAGGAGTTACAGAGACGGAGTTTGGAGCTGAGATGAAAGGATGGACCATGTAGAGACTGCCATAGCCAGGGATCCACCCCATAATCAGCATCCAAACGCTGACACCATTGCATACACTAGCAAGATTTTATTGAAAGGACGCAGATGTAGCTGTCTCTTGTGAGACTATGCCGGGGCCCAGCAAACACAGAAGTGGATGCTCACAGTCAGCTAATGGATGGATCATAGGGCTCCCAATGGAGGAGCTAGAGAAAGTAGCCAAGGAGCTAAAGGGATCTGCAACCCTATAGGTGGAACAACATTATGAGCTAACCAGTACCCCGGAGCTCTTGACTCTAGCTGCATATATATCAAAAGATGGCCTAGTCGGCCATCACTGGAAAGAGAGGCCCATTGGACTTGCAAACTTTATATGCCCCAGTACAGGGGAATACCAGGGCCAAAAAGGGGGAGTGGGTGGGCAGGGGAGTGGGGGTGGGTGGATATGGGGGACTTTTGGTATAGCATTGGAAATGTAAATGAGTTAAATACCTAATAAAAAATGGAAAAAAAAAAAGAAATTCATACAAGAAACCAGAGAGATTACACAGGAGTTAGGAGCTCTTGTTATTCTTCCAGAGGACCTGGGTTCAATTCCACAGCACCTACATGGGGACTCCTGACCATTTTTTACCATGGTTCCAGTCATGTACATGGTGTGTACACATATATGCACACAAAACAAGGGTCCAAACAATAGCTAAAAATTATTCAGATATCAGAAAATGTGTTCTAATAGAACTTTACTAAGACATAGTATGAATTTTCAGAAACAAGAAGCTTTCAATAAGACATTTTCAAGCAGGTATCTCTTGTTCATGAAAATCTGGAAGAAAAATAGCCTTGGCAGAATAAGTAGAGAAGCAAATGTTCAATGAAAACCTTGCCTTCTACACTGACATTATGAGCTTTATAGTTGATAAACAGTTACCAAAGTTGCCTGGCAACTATATTAAATTATGTGTGTGTGTGTGTGTGTGTGTGTGTGTGTGTGTGTGTGTGTATGTTTTTGCTTTTCTAATAACATAAGCAGAAGTGACCTTTTTGAATCTTGTCTAAATTCTTATATTCATAAAATTTGAAACCTAAAGATACATAAAAATAGTCTACACTGAATTTTATGCACGTTTAAGGTTTTGAATATCTTGGAAGTTAATTTGGAAAGGAGCTTGAGGTATCTTCTGTTTCTCCTACAGTTTGCCTGGGTCATGAAGAACAACTTCGTCATTTCCTTCAGTTCTAAAAACATACATATAAATAACACTGCATACATTGAGACAATTATATTTGGTAATATAACTGTTTATACATATACATATGTGCATGTAATAACAATGGAAAAAAGTCTATAAATCTGAAATAGAACAATGAGCCAGTATAGAAGGTTTCTTATGAAGAAAGGAGGAGAAAAAAATGTAATTATATTTTATACATATATGTATACCTATTGTCTTAGTCAGGGTTTCTATTCCTGCACAAACATCATGACCAAGAAGCAAGTTGGGGAGGAAAGGGTTTATTCGGCTTACACTTCCATACTGCTGTTCATCACCAAGGAAGTCAGGACTGGAACTCAAGCAGGTCAGAAAGCAGGAGCCGATGCAGAGGCCATGGAGGGATGTTCTTTACTGGCTTGCCTCCTCTGGCTTGCTAAGCCTGCTCTCTTATAGAACCAAGACTACCAGCCCAGAGATGGTCCCACCCACAAGGGGCCTTTCCCCCTTGATCACTAACTGAGTAAATGCCTTTCAGTTGGATCTCATGGAGGCATTTCCTCAAATGAAGTTCCTTTCTCTGTGATAACTCCAGCTGTGTCAAGTTGACACAAAACTAGCCAGTACAATTGACCCCTTGTCAACTTGACACACAAACACATCACTAGTAAGCCTCAGCCCTTACATTCTTATTCATCCCCAAGATCTAAATAACTTTAGAAGTCCCACAGTCTTTACATATTCTTAAAATTTCAATTTCTTTAAAATATCCATCTCTTTTAAAATCCAAAGTCTTTTTACAATTAAAAGTCTCTTAACTGTGGGCTCCACTAAAACAGTTTCTTCCTTCAAGAGGGAAAATATCAGGGCACAGCCACAATCAAAAGCAAAAGTCAATCGCCAACCGTCCAATGTCTGGGATCCAACTTACGATCTTCTGGGCTCCTCCAAGGGCTTGGGTCACTTCTCCAGCCATGCCCTTTGTAGCACACGTGTCATCCTCTAGGCTCCAGATGCCTGTACTCCACTGCTGCTGCTGCTGCTCTTGGTGGTCATCTCATGGTACTGGCATCTCCAAAACACTGCATGACCCCTTCAGTCCTGGGCCATCAATTGCAACTGAGGCTGGACTTTCACCAATGGCCTTCCATGGCCTCTCATAGTGCCAAGCCTCAGCTGCTCTGCTCAACTCCTTCATGCCTTCAAAACCAGTACCACCTGAATGACCCTTACACATTACCAAGTCCAGCCACAGCACAAGGTACAACTTTGGCTATATCTGGAACACAGCCACTGTGCTCTCAGAAAACACTTCCCAGAAGATGTCACCTCAATGATGCTGGTCTCTTCTTAATCACCGCTAATTTCTTAGCTCCAGCTAACCAGCATCAATAGTCCCAGTAATGCAAAGTTTTTGCTTTAGTAGTTCTGGTATCTTGTTAATCACAGCTGATTCTTCAGCCCCAGCTAACCAGAACTACAGAATCTTCACAATCAAAACAGGAATGGCCCTGAAAAGAGTCTTTAATTTTCCCTCTGAAATTTCACACACCAGAGCTCCATCTTCTGCAGTGTTCTCAACATTATCTTCCAAGCTCCTACACAACATCTGACAGAGCTCTTAACAACGGATGGATCTTCAAGCCCAAAGTTCCAAAGTCCTTCCACAGTCCTCCCCAAAACATGGTCAGTTTGTCACAGGAATACCCCACTCCACTGGTACCAATTTGTCTTAGTCAGGGTTTCTATTCCTGCACAAACATCATGACCAAGAAGCAAGTTGGGGAGGAAAGGGTTTATTCGGCTTACACTTCCATACTGCTGTTCATCACCAAGGAAGTCAGGACTGGAACTCAAGCAGGTCAGAAAGCAGGAGCCGATGCAGAGGCCATGGAGGGATGTTCTTTACTGGCTTGCCTCCTCTGGCTTGCTAAGCCTGCTCTCTTATAGAACCAAGACCACCAGCCCAGAGATGGTCCCACCCACAAGGGGCCTTTCCCCCTTGATCACTAACTGAGTAAATGCCTTTCAGTTGGATCTCATGGAGGCATTTCCTCAAATGAAGTTCCTTTCTCTGTGATAACTCCAGCTGTGTCAAGTTGACACAAAACTAGCCAGTACACCTATGTATTTCAAAATTAATTTTTGCAAAAAAAAAGGAACAGATTTGAAAGACATAAAGGAAGAACTATAGGTTTATCATACTCTGGTTTACAGTTGGTATAATGTGAAATGAGCATGTGTCTCTATTATTGGAAGATTAGGCAAAGTATCTTCAACCAAACAAAAACATTCTTCAGAAATTCCTCAAAATAAGAATGTTTGAGGATGAAGCAAGGCAAAGGAAGCCACTGCTCTTCTTGGCTTCTAGAATCAAAGGCTGCAGGCACTGTCACTTTGCTGTGCACCCTCTTTTACTTTAGCACTCACTTCAATTCCTTAAAGATCACTTTTTGGCTCCGGGTGTCCTTTGAAAATTGTGTTTTTAAGTTCTTAAAAGAATTCAGCAAAATATGCAATCTCGGCTAGAAACTTTCCTTTATGAAAAGCACGTGCCTCAACCACAGCATTCCTCCAAATTGTGCACAATGATGTGTTAATTACAGAGCACCCCAGGTTTTCTTAAGTACAGCTTTTAATGAAAGAAACATAGTCATAAGACTAACTGCAGCTGTTGAGGAAAAATAAAAATAAAGTCGAAATGATAGGGTGGATTAGAAAGGAGTGAGACAAATAAATCAGCTTGCAATGAAATTGTTGGACTTATGCCAAAAAAGTCATAGGAAGAAAGTGCTTGCTGGAGTGGTCCTCCTGGTTAGAGGATAATGAATGGGAATGTGCCTCCTCAATGCCACACTATCCTCAGCATCAGTAGCACATCGGTGGGTGGAGTCAAATTGTTGTGTAACTTAAGCATGGAATCTTAATCCAGAAAAGCCTCATGTTTGAAAGAGATTCTTAGAATACTGAGCTGTTTTCACAATCAAGAAGGACACCCTTTGTTACCGGTACTCCAGGAGAGATGCCAAAACGAATATATATATATATCTTTATGTGTGTGTGTGTGTGTGTGTGTGTGTGTGTGTGTGTGTATGCTTTTACACAGGTGAGCATGACAGTATGTGTAGAAGGTAAAAGAAAGATTAAAGACTCTAAATTCGTCCAGCCATTATGTAAAGCAGGAGAGAAATATTTCAATAAAGTGAAAGATGTGCTGTATCATACAGACAAAGCACTGGAGAGTATACATCAGAAGAGAAGAAAGCTAACATCCAAAAGCAATGCGTGTCTGCTCTGTCTTGTCATGGCAATATGTGCAATAGATAAAATATGCAATTAGCCTAGGGGGGTCCATTAGTGGATGCCCTTGTATTTCTGTTTCGCTGTGATGTAACACTGACCAAAAGCAAATTATAGGAGGGAAGCATATATTTCATCTCCCAGCTTCACAGTTGGCTGAAGCTTCATAAGTCAATTAGTGATCAGCAAAATACCTGACTTTATTACAGTCCAATCTGATGGAGGCATCCTTTCTGTATAGGACTCTCCTTCCCAGATGACTCTAGCTTATGTCAAGTTAAAGAAACCTAACCAGGACAGTGGATTTGTATGTAAGAAAAGCATCTTATAGATCCACAACACAGTGTTGTTCAGCTACAAAGAAGAGAGAAATGGTGCTGCCATGTGAAGAAAAATGATTGCTTGACCATCATGCTAAGAGATATAAGCAAAGGAGAAACAAGTGTGCCATGTTTTCTGTCACATGTAGAAACTAATCGTTTAAACAAGAGTGGCATGGAAAATAAAATAGGATCTGGGACTTGAATTGGGAAGAGGGAGGCACTTAATGAGAGAGTTGAGAAGAGAGTAAGCATCAACAGTGACAAAGACGCATGTCTGAAAGGCCACAGCAAACACATTAATTTGTTCAACTGATACAAGTTTGTAGAATCATATAAATTATTAACCTTATACTAGAATACCAAGAATAAGTCACGGAGAGCCTCACTTTCTATACTCCCAATAGTATAAATGGTCAGAAAGGCAAATCAGGTCTTATGTAGCCACTGATATGGCTAAGGTGTCTTAGAGATATTGAGTCTGACTCCACTGTTCCTTCCTTTTCCACTAAACCAAGCAGTGAGATTTTCATTTGAGAAATAAATTCTGTAATGAAATCATGATTTCAACATGTTCTGTAATAATAATTCATTTCAGCAAAGTGACAGAAAGATAATATGTTCCTGTTAATCTTAATGGTTGTTAAATGAGGATGTCTAGACCAAAAATTCTTCCTAATCATTTAAAGGTTAGTAAATATTAGATATTTAAAGATGGGATTATTACATAATAATGCTTCTGCAAACTGAGAGCACACATTGAATCCAGGAGATGGCATGAGATCAGAGCTGGGTTCTTTAACTCTCTTGGCTCTTTCTCCAAGCAAGTTAACATGGTTGGGAAACTGGCACAGGTATGTTTTTACTGGAACTGGTCGACAAGTATCAACTGAAACAGATCCAGCTAACCAAATTTATTGCATAGACCGGGCAAATTATCTCTAGACTCCACGCATTCTTAAGTACTTGCGAGTAACATATAGAGTTTGGGAAAGGGATAGTCATTCTTTTTTGAGTTTATTAGCCACTAGGGGATTTCCTATTCTCAAGATGCTCTCATACTTGTGCACATTTGGACAACCTTAACTGGATTTGGCAGACTATCAAAATTTTCAAAAAGAAGATATTAAATTATGAGGGGGGAGTGTTGAAAGAATCTGGAGGGAATAAATGAGAAGTGAGCATGAATGTATTTGATTGTATGATTGTATAAAATTCTCAAAGAACAATGTAATTATTAAAATGGTAGATGTTGTCTGGACATGGTGGCCCAAAACTTTAATTCCAGCATTCAGGAGGCAGAGGCATGGAGATCTCTGTGAGGTCCAAGCTAACCTTGTTTATGTAGTGATTCTGAACCTACCCAAGACTATACAATAAGACACTCTCTCATCCTGGGCCAGAAGGCTGACGACTGATGCTCCAACTTCCTCACTTACTGGAGCTGTATAGGTAGGCAGCTGTCTCTACAACTTATTTCAGTTCTGGAAGCTGAGTTAGGCGTCCTGTATTTCAGGTAATGTTGCTCATTCTCAGATCTCTGATGGTGTTGGAAGACTACTTATAGTCCCATAGTCAGCTCAGGCTACTTAACATTGAGAAAATATGTTTGAGAAGACAGTTCTCAGATAGTAAAAAGGCTAAACCAGGATATAACATATGGTTTTATAAATATCTTAAGTTAGGATAGATGACAGGGCATTCTATCTAATTGTCAAATATGATGTTTGGTGTATTTTATACTTTATAATTTACAAAATGGTAAAAAACAGTACATTAATAGATCTTCAAAATGAGTGACAATTGTGATTCAAATCTTGGATTTGGAATGGCCCAATTTTCTCCTAAGAGGAGGAAAGACCCTCCAATTTTATAGTCTCTTACTTTCTAATGATAATCAACGTGACATGCAAATGGTAGAAACCAATACTAGCATCTTTAAAATAGTAGTACCTATAGGTTATTTTCTTTTAGCTACTTATGAGTGGATACATTTAAAATGTAAACAAATAAAATAACCAATAAAAATTTAAAAACTAAAAAAATCTTGGAAGGTTTAAAATTAGAGTGTAACAGATGGAAAAAGAAAGAATCTTAAAATGTTTAATATTATTATATACATTATTTTATGCATGAGTATGTTATCTAGATATATATGTGTATGTGTTTGTGTATGTACATCGTAAACTATCATATGGGTGATGGGAAGCTTAGGTCTTCCAGAATAGCAGCCTATACTATCACCTATTTAGTAATCGCTCAATTTCCTTCAACATTTTTTTTATAACATGCACACATAGGTCTCCTGATATTCCACAGTTCATTAAAACATGCATGGTGTTTGACACTTTCTTTCTTTTCTAAACCACTGTCTGGCTGTTTGTCTTCAACTTGTTATGCCAGGTTCACTGGCTTCAAAGTCTTCATCCTCCTGAGTTAGCTCTTAGTGCTCAGATGCAGCTACAGACTATCATATCTGCTTACTACTGGTGCATTTCATTCTTCTTGGTCACAGCCCAAGCAGGGTTTGTAGGGGAAAATCTGAGAACAAAGAACAGTGACTGAGAGGAGGAAAGAAGCTCTAATCTTGTAGTCTCTTACTTTCTAATGATAACTAATATGACATCCAAATGGTAGAAACCAATACTAGTAACTTAAAAAGAGGAGTGCCTATAGGTTATTTTCTTTTAGCTAACTATGAGTGGTTATTATAAAAAATGAAATTTGTGATTTTGTAAATCAAAACAATACCTTCTGTTTCCACAGGTTCTTAGGTTGTTTGTTTGTTTACATAGTTTTGTACAGCATCTGAGAATTCTAATACCCAGGAGGCTGAGGAAATAGAAAACAAATTTCAAAGCTAATCTGTGACTCAGCTGTACCTTGTCTTAAAGAGAAGAATGAAATTAGGGTTGAGGATAAAGATCAATGATAGAGTGTGTCTTTAGCATGCCCCAGGCTAGGTTCAATACTAGCAACAAAGAGAGAGAGAGAGAGAGAGAGAGAGAGAGAGAGAGAGAGAGAGAGAGAGAGGAGAAAGATTCTGTGCTACTGTGCATCTATACTATTGATCAGTAAGTTAAGTCTCAGTATTCTGATGTTATTTCTAGAACACAATATTAGCATTAAATTTAAGCTTTTCTTTCTGCCTTCATTATTATTTGACTTCCACCAAAACTACCATAAAGCTACCACTCCACCCTTTCATCCTTCTTAGATGTAAAATACACACACACACACACACACACACACACACACACGCACACACACACACACACATATTATATAATTTTAAGTAATATTTTACAAACATATTATGTATTATATAATTTTATTATATATACATTTGAAATTATGTACATTTATGTATAGTTAAGTATTTAAACATATTAATCCAAATATTTCTGTAGAAGTTAATAGATTATATAATATGTTATATGCAACATAATAACAATTAATAATTTTAGTGAGTCATATGCACTTCTTAGACTTAAACAAATGGAAAAATACTCAAATGTGAATTTTAGAGAGAATGGTCAAAATACTGCAGTCCTATGAAATATGTGGACATACTTAAATTATGTATTATTTATTTTAAGCTACATCCTAAATTGATAGTCACCAATTTAACTAGTTATATTATCTATGAGTCATTTGAGAAAAATCTCAAAAAAATCATGTTATTTTTGTTTCTAATTTCTAATAATAAATAAATGAACAGTGTTTATAGGTACTATGTCTATGAACCAATAGTTTGGACTCTGGTTTCAGCTCCTCTTTTACTACTTATTAAAATTTGGAAGGCCATGTACATGTTGTTCCAAATTTCTCATATTTAAAATGACAATCATAATATTGATCTCACCCAGCAACTGTAAAATATAAATACATTAATAAGTGAGACATTATATGTTAAAACTCCTAACACACCTCTGAGTTTTAGAAAAATACACAGAGAGATTGACCTCTTTGGGGAATAAGAGAAAAAAATACTCTAACACAAGAAAATTCTAGCAAAAAAAAAATCGTTCTCTAGTTATAAAAATCAAACATATTTTCTCCTAAGAAAATATATTTCATTCCAAAAATTTGCCAAATTTTCTCCATAAAGCAGCCAAGCAAGGAAGTGTACATGTGTGAATGTCATGCACTGCTAAGTTCTTACCCAAATAATCCACTTAGAAAATAGTCTATCTCTTCACATCTGTGGAAATAATAAAAAGATGAGTAGTGGAGACACATTTCAGTTGTAAATTTGAGGAGAACTTTTTTCATACAATCTCACAATGGACCCAAGTAAAGGACACTCTGTCTCTTCAGTAATTAAAGCTCTGGTCACTTGGGGGAATTTGATGGCTGCCCTTCCTTTGGAATTTCTCACTTCAGGGAATAATAAGCTGTGCTTAGTGAGGCCTTTTGCTCCATATATTGTAAGGGTGATTACAGCATTGATGGGCTTTCTTGTTATCATAAGGTATACATGTGCCTTTCATTTATTCTCATGCGCAGCCAAGTTGCATTTTTTCTGTCAATGTGGTGATGTTTGAGTGTTTCAGAATAAGTATCCAGGCACCACCACTTTTTCTTCTTCTTCTTCTTCTTCTTCTTCTTCTTCTTCTTCTTCTTCTTCTTCTTCTTCTTCTTCTTCTTCTTCTTCTTCTTCTTCTTCTTCTTCTCCTTCTCCCTCTCCCTCTCCCTCTCCCTCTCCTTCTTCCTTCTTCCTTCTTCCTTCTTCCTTCTTCCTTCTTCCTTCTTCCTTCTTCCTTCTTCCTTCTTCCTTCTTCCTTCTTCCTTCTTCCTTCTTCCTTCTTTCTTCCTTCTTCATCCTCCTCTTCCTCCTCCTCATTCTTCTCCTCCTCCTCCTTCTTCTTCTGGATATTTTCTTTATTCGCATTCAAATGGTATCCCCTTTCCTGTTTTCCCCCGTCCAAGAAACCCTCCATCCCATCCTCCCTCTCCTTGCTTCTATAAGGGTGTTCCTCTACCCACCCAAATCCAAAACCAAAACCAAAATGCAGACTAGCGTGCCTGAACTGGGCCAGATTTTTTTCATTGTTGAGGTTAAGAATACGGTAGAGAAATTTCTAAAATTTGGATTTTACAAGGTAGCCAAGATATGTATGAGTAGGCAGGCTAAGCACATTGCAAAACACAGTTTCCTCTTCTCTTTTCTTATCCATTTTTGTGAGAGGGAAATATAGAAAGGTTACTATTCCAACTGTATTAGAACAAGATTCTATGGAATGGTCCAGGAATGCACCCAATGGGACGCTAAGTATTATAAAATTCAATAATGATTTCTTAGTTCTCAAAACAGACTAGTGCAAAAAACAAACAAACAAACAAAAAACAAAAAAACCACTACCACCACCACCACCAACAAAACCACAAAAATATATTAGTTATGTAAAACTTTTCCTGATATGGTTTAAATTCTTAACATTTTGCATAATCTCCTCCTATTGAGTTAGTATTGGAAAATTTAAAGCTAATAGACTTATAGCTACATGCTCAGGATCTTATTTTTGCAGAGCAGACATTTTCTAACATAGCCAACCTTTTATTGTTATCACTGGATGTTTTCAGATCTTTCTAACTTTGTAATCAAGACTGATTTGTGAATGGGAAGATAAGTAAACATTTACTGAGGAATCCATAAAAGGGACATATTACAGACAAGAACAAACAAACAAAACAAAAACAAAAACAAAAAACAAAAAACAAACCTGTGTGGCAACTAAAGTTACTTTTCATATGTGATATAAACTACTGTAGTCAAGTATTCTTGCTCTCCAATTCTCAAACTGGCTGTGCATGGTTTATATACTTGGCCTTAATATGTATGCTGCTGGCTACTTTATAAAATAGCAAGCTTACATTTGAAAGGAGGTATTTGTATTACTATGAAATAGTTGCAAGTAAATTAATTGATAAGAAGATGTAAACTATGAAATAAAGATATTATTCTCTTACAGACATGCCTTGTATCAATTCTGATATGACATTTAAACCAATCATGCTCTATCACCATCTTGACTTCAAATCCTTTTGAAGGCTTTATGCTTTCTGTCCTAAAGTTCATTTCATCAACTCATAGGCTAAATGGCCTTTAAATATTTTCAAACAATATCTTTAGTACACTAAAATCTGGAACTAAAAATATTAGCTTGTGTAATTAAACCTGGGGAAAGAAGAAAAATTCAACTCTCTCAACTATGAGTCCCAATTGGTTATCCAAGGCAAAGTGGCAAAGTGGTCATCCTTGAAATCATATACACAAGCCATATTAAGTGGAGACAGAATGTTACATTTATATCATATATCATGTGTGTGTGTGTGTGTGTGTGTGTGTGTGTGTGTGTAGTAAAAATAACCTAAAGGTCATCAACTTGAGAGGAACTGTAAGGAAAATGCAAAGTCTCCAAGGGAGGACAAGAAATAGTTTATTTCTTGGTTTAATTACCTTTAAATTACATAATTAACTAAAAATTAGGTTGAAAAGCTGCCAAAGGACTAAAAAGACCAGCCTTATAGTTAATTTTCAACCAATAGCAACAACTAAACTTTAAGTAATTTACAGGCTGCCAATTCCTTAGTTCCCTTGATGTCCACACAAAGCAAATGCCAAGCTAGATCCAATCAGCTGGTTCTCAAAGTCAAATTCTTCTGTCTATAATGTCTACTTGATTGCTGCCCTGAGTCCTTTTTGAAATAACTATCTTTTCTCTTGGTCTTACCAATTCCTGACTGTTTTATTCAAGTAAATTCAGCTAAACCTAATTACTGAATGTATTTTTTTAATCAGGAACTAAATATGAATTGATACCCTAGACTTTAGTTGCCCAAAAGTTAACAGGTTATACAGGAACTTAGTTAAAATCTCTGGTCAATTGTGAAGAATCTTTATATAATGAAAATCCCCTTCACTGACATTGTAAACTTCCTTTATCATATGCAACGAGGATTGGAACATAGTTACTAATAATTTCTAATACAAAGGACTAGTAGACGTTTCTGTTTGTTATGGAACATGCTGTATAGTAGAGGATAGACTTTGACTTTTGATACTCTTTCATCCCTTTACAAAACCTACAGTTGCAAGCATACACCACTATGCTTGGTTTATTTTTTTTTCTTTTTTTTTTCCATTTTTTATTAGGTATTTAACTCATTTACATTTCCAATGCTATACCAAAAGTCCCCCATATCCACCCACCCCCACTCCCCTGCCCACCCACTCCCCCTTTTTGGCCCTGGTATTCCCCTGTACTGGGGCATATAAAGTTTGCAAGTCCAATGGGCCTCTCTTTCCAGTGATGGCCGACTAGGCCATCTTTTGATATATATGCAGCTAGAGTCAAGAGCTCCGGGGTACTGGTTAGCTCATAATGTTGTTCCACCTATAGGGTTGCAGATCCCTTTAGCTCCTTGGCTACTTTCTCTAGCTCCTCCATTGGGAGCCCTATGATCCATCCATTAGCTGACTGTGAGCATCCACTTCTGTGTTTGCTGGGCCCCGGCATAGTCTCACAAGAGACAGCTACATCTGCGTCCTTTCAATAAAATCTTGCTAGTGTATGCAATGGTGTCAGCGTTTGGATGCTGATTATGGGGTGGATCCCTGGCTATGGCAGTCTCTACATGGTCCATCCTTTCATCTCAGCTCCAAACTCCGTCTCTGTAACTCCTTCCATGGGTGTTTTGTTCCCAAATCTAAGGAGGGGCATAGTGTCCACACTTCAGTCTTCATTCTCCTTGAGTTTCATGTGTTTAGCAAATTATATCTTATATCTTGGGTATCCTAGGTTTGGGGCTAATATCCACTTATCACTGAATACATATTGTGTGAGTTTCTTAGTGAATGTGTTACCTCACTCAGGATGATGCCCTCCAGGTCCATCCATTTGGCTAGGAATTTCATAAATTCATTCTTTTTAATAGCTGAGTAGTACTCCATTGTGTAGATGTACCACATTTTCTGTATCCATTACTCTGTTGAGGGGCATCTAGGTTCTTTCCAGCTTCTGGCTATTATAAATAAGGCTGCTATGAACATAGTGGAGCATGTGTCCTTCTTACCTGTTGGGGCATCTTCTGGATATATGCCCAGGAGAGGTATTGCTGGATCCTCCGGTAGTACTATGTCCAGTTTTCTGAGGAACCGCCAGACTGATTTCCAGAGTGGTTGTACAAGCCTGCACTCCCACCAACAATGGAGGAGTGTTCCTCTTTCTCCACATCCTCGCCAGCATCTGCTGTCACCTGAATTTTTGATCTTAGCCATTCTGACTGGTGTGAGGTGGAATCTCAGGGTTGTTTTGATTTGCATTTCCCTGATGATTAAGGATGTTGAACATTTTTTCAAGTGCTTCTCTGCCATTCGGTATTCCTCAGGTGAGAATTCTTTGTTCAGTTCTGAGCCCCATTTTTTAATGGGGTTATTTGATTTTCTGAAGTCCACCTTCTTGAGTTCTTTATATATGTTGGATATTAGTCCCCTATCTGATTTAGGATAGGTAAAGATCCTTTCCCAATCTGTTGGTGGTCTTTTTGTCTTATTGACGGTGTCTTTTGCCTTGCAGAAACTTTGGAGTTTCATTAGGTCCCATTTGTCAATTCTCGATCTTACAGCACAAGCCATTGCTGTTCTGTTCAGGAATTTTTCCCCTGTGCCCATATCTTCAAGGCTTTTCCCCACTTTCTCCTCTATAAGTTTCAGTGTCTCTGGTTTTATGTGAAGTTCCTTGATCCACTTAGATTTGACCTTAGTACAAGGAGATAAGTATGGATCGATTCGCATTCTTCTACACGATAACAACCAGTTGTGCCAGCACCAATTGTTGAAAATGCTGTCTTTCTTCCACTGGATGGTTTTAGCTCCCTTGTCGAAGATCAAGTGACCATAGGTGTGTGGGTTCATTTCTGGATCTTCAATTCTATTCCATTGGTCTACTTGTCTGTCTCTATACCAGTACCATGCAGTTTTTATCACAATTGCTCTGTAGTAAAGCTTTAGGTCTGGTGTTATTAGACGCGTTCTCTCGCCCGGCCAGGAAGAACACAACAGACCAGAATCTTCTGCGGCAAAACTTTATTGCTTACATCTTCAGGAGCAAGAGTGTAAGAAGCAAGAGAGCAAATGGCGAAACCCCATCCCTTTTTAAGGAGAATTATCCTCCACCTAGGACGTATTACTCCCTGATTAGCTGCAGCCCATCGGCCCAGTTGTCATCACGGGAAAGGCAGAACACATGGTGGGAAAACTGCCCCTGCATGTGTGCAGACTATGTTTACCACTTAGAACACAGCTGTCAGTGCCATCTTATAATGGCAAATGTGAGGGCGGCTCCTCACAGATCCCCCTTTTCTTTTAATAAGAGCAATAGGCCACCCATATTAATGAGAGTGGAGATAGAGGTCAAATCCCCAGTGTGCAGGTAAAGGAGCCGTACACATAACCTCCTCCCAGGCTCATCACCCAGAGGGGTCCTGGTCTGGTCCCGTGTTGTTTTTCCTGGGGGAAGGACACTTGAACACTCAACCTTCTTGAAAGATGACATGTCTCCCTAGAATAGGCTCATATATGCCGCAGAGCCCTTCTACTGCAGTGCTTAGCCATGCAACTCTCTCGGGCTGCTGAAGCACACTCACTCTATCCCGTGCAATGAGACTAGCCTCATGGGAATATAAGAGCTGAGTGGCCAGCGACCTATTGCCTAAGCATAGATAACCATATATCAGGGGGAGCACCATGTTCTAGAGCTGCAAGCGCCTGGGCAATAACCACCTTGTCTCTCCTAGTTTGGGCCTTAAGCTTACAGACCAACCAAAGAAGCAACACTAATCCACAGCAAAGTGTATCTCCACATAATCCCACCCCCATCCATTCTTTAAAGAAGGAAAATGCTGAGGAGATCCAATTGGGTAATCCTTTGATCAGGGACAGGTCCAAGCGCTTGGAGTTGACCTGAATGATGGCAAGTCTCAATTCCCGAAGGGTCTGTTCAAATTCAGCCATCCAATTCTGTAACATATACTGAAAAAGACTTTTTGACAAATTAGCTGCCCTAGTAAATTTAACATACTGAATGGAAATAACACACAATCCCGGAAACTTTTGTTCACAACCCTGCTGAGTTATTTGTCATAATACATCTAGTTGTATCTGGACAAGATCTATGAGTTGATTAACCAGCATGAGACCTCTCTGTACTGGGCCAAATAAGTTCATTTGCTCATTAATGGCTCTGAGGTCATGGAGCAGTCTCCACTTTCCTGACTTTTTCTTAATTACAAAAATTGGAGTATTCCAAGGTGAGGTAGAGGGCTCAATATGGCCTAGTTTTAATTGTTCCTCTACCAGTTGAATCACAGCTTCCAGTTTTTCAGAGGATAGGTGCCATTGAGGAACCCACACTGGGTCCCCTGTTTTCCATGGTATGGGTCGTGCTGCCCCAATGGCCACTAAGGAAAAACCCAGACCCTGTCTGTCTTGGTTTCCATTAGGTGAGATAGGCTCTATCCTTCCCTGTTCTTGATGTCCTAACCCTTTTCCTTCTTTATAACCCATCTTTGCCATGATATTTTTTGCTTTAGCTGAATACCCTCCTGATGGGGCGTTTTCATTGGACAAAATAAGGCCCAAATGCTGCATAATATCCCTTCCCCAGAGGTTAACCGGGAGTGGGAGCACATAAGGTATGAATTTCCCTTGCTGTCCTTCAGAGGATTCCCACGTCAAGGCAACGGAGCTTATAGTGGGACATGATTGATATCCTAGGCCCTGTAATGAATGAGATGACTCTGTGGTGGGCCATGCTTTGGGCCACCAATGTGTAGAAATTATACTTTTATCTGCTCCGGTATCAAGGATGCCTTCAAACTCTTTTCCATTAATCTTAAGGCGGAGCTTAGGTCTATCATTTAAAGATACAACCAAATAGGCAGAATCATTTCCTGAGGAGCCCATTTTCTTTATCTCAGGTCCTGCAGATTTCTCCCTGGTATTATCAGGGAGGAGCAGCAGCTGAGCTATCCTATCTCCTTTACTAATAGAAAAAACGCCTTTAGGGCTTGAGCACAGGACCTGTATTTCAGGGGAATGTTGACAATCCATAACTCCAGGGTGGACTACTAAGCCCTGCAAGGTGAGTGAACCCCGGCCGAGAATAAGGCCCATGGTTCCCAGGGGCAAGGATGGTATAGGCTCCACTGGCACCGGCTGAATACTCATTTGAGGCATTAATAGGAAGTCGGAGGCGGCACGCAGGTCCACCCTTGTGGGTCTTCCTGGGTCGCCTCTCTGACTGCTTCCTGGGTCCTGACAAACCGGTTCCCATATCTTTGAGGGCCCTGGGACCGAGGGCCCGATGACCCGTTTTTTGGCACATAAGCTGATTGACTATCAGGTGGGGGAAGGACTCTGCCCTTTATATCCCTCACAGAGCGACACTGGTCAGCTCTATGATAACCCTTGCCACACTTAGAGCAAAGAGTGAGAGTCCCTCCCTGTTTATCTGGAGCTCTGCAATCTTTCTTAAAATGCCCAGGCTTTCCGCAGTTAAAACATGTCCTCTGATTATTTCTGCTCATGGAGCGGTTCTGAGATTGGAGGATGGCAGCCGCTAAGCCTGCATTGGTGAGAGGTCCCCCAAGCTCTCGACAGACCCTGAGCCAGTCTTGTAAGCCTTTGTTCTTTCTTGGGGCTATGGCCGCTCGGCACTCCTTTGTGGCTTGCTCATAGATTAGCTGTTTTATCAGAGGCGCAGCTTGCTCTGACTCTCCAAAAATACGCTCTGCTGCCTCTGTCATTCTGGCCACAAAATCTGAGAAGGATTCCTGTGCACCTTGAGTAATCTTGGTCAACTGCCCACTTGCCTCTCCCTTCTTAGGTAGTGCTTTCCATGCCTTAACAGCAGCAGCTGAGATCTGAGCATATGCTCCCCAATGATAATTTGTCTGGTTAGCAGCGTGTTGTCCCTGACCTGTAAGTAATTCAAAAGTCCACGTTCTCTGATCCCCTTTCATGGTGGCATTGGCCCTTGCCTGCGTCTGGCAGGAGTCCTGCCACAAGGCTTTCCACTCAAGATACATTCCCATACTGGGGGCTACAGCTTTTACTACCGTCTGCCAATCACCAGGAGTCATAGCGTGATTCGCAAGCCTTTCCACTTGTGCTATAGTGAAATTAGCACTGACTCCATAGTTACGGACCGACTCGGCAAGCTCTTTAATCTGTATATACGCTACCGGAGCGTGGACACGCCCACCCTCGGCTCCTTCAAAGACCGGAAATGCCTGTTGTATTTTCCTTTGTTCCTCCTTTGGAATGAACGAGTCTGTGCATTGCCTCTCTGTCCATTGCCTCTCTGCGCAGGGCTGATGCACTACGCAGGGCGGGGGCTCAGCATAGGGTGGAGGTGCACTATGACCTTGAAGCCGACTGCCAAGAGGCCAAGCAGCAAGCTGGCCTTCGCCAGCCGCTTTTGGCTTCCTTAACTGATTAGCTAGCACTTTACCTGGCTGGTACCCTTTTTTCTCATAATGAGCTGCTTCTTCCTCCCAGTCTGTTTCCTCAGAGGAGAATTCTTCATCTGCTTCAGAGCTACCAAGAGCTGGCTTCCTGAGCTCATCCAGCGATGAGCACAGGCTCCTTTTCCTAGAGACCTCCGCTAATTGATCTTTCTTCTTTTCTTTTTTCTTTTCCTTCCTTCTAATCTCTCCCCAGGTATTCTTACCTGACCTAAACTTTTCCTCGGGTTCAAGACCCGTGGAAAGGCCTGTATACTTATTTTGTGTACCATATTTTCTCTTTGTTCCTACTCTCTCTCCCCGCTTTACTTCTGATAGATTGCCCTGAATTTCATCCAGAATCCGCCCTGCCTTAACCACTTGATAACATGTGAAAAGGAACAAAAGGGCTTCTAACATTAGAAAAAATTCAAGGCCAAATATACCTTGCAAAGCCATTTTCCACTTTACTTCTGATAGACTGTCTTGAATTTCCTTAGAAAGTTCAAGATCAGACTTACCTCGTAAAGCTGTACTCACTGGTACTCTCGTTCCCCAGCTGAAAAGTTCTGAATTCATACAGTTGAATCCTTCTTAACAGTCTGCTTTACGGGAACCTTTATTACCGCGACCCGCAGTTCTGGTTCTGGAATGAGGGATCTTCCTTGCGCCAGTCCCGAGTTTTTTCTCGTCCCGGGTTTCAGCACCAATTGTTATTAGACGCGTTCTCTCGCCCGGCCAGGAAGAACACAACAGACCAGAATCTTCTGCGGCAAAACTTTATTGCTTACATCTTCAGGAGCAAGAGTGTAAGAAGCAAGAGAGCAAATGGCGAAACCCCATCCCTTTTTAAGGAGAATTATCCTCCACCTAGGACGTATTACTCCCTGATTAGCTGCAGCCCATCGGCCCAGTTGTCATCACGGGAAAGGCAGAACACATGGTGGGAAAACTGCCCCTGCATGTGTGCAGACTATGTTTACCACTTAGAACACAGCTGTCAGTGCCATCTTATAATGGCAAATGTGAGGGCGGCTCCTCACAGTCTGGCATGGTGATTCCGACAGAAGTTCTTTTATCCTTGAGAAGACTTTTTGCTATCCTAGGTTTTTTGTTATTCCAGACAAATTTGCAAATTGCTCCTTCCAATTCGTTGAAGAATTGAGTTGGAATTTTGATGGGGATTGCATTGAATCTGTAGATTGCTTTTGGCAAGATAGCCATTTTTACAATGTTGATCCTGCCAATCCATGAGCATGGGAGATCTTTCCATCTTCTGAGATCTTCTTTAATTTCTTTCTTCAGAGATTTGAAGTTTTTATCATACAGATCTTTCACCTCCTTAGTTAGAGTCACGCCAAGATATTTTATATTATTTGTGACTATTGAGAAGGGTGTTGTTTCCCTAATTTCTTTCTCAGCCTGTTTATTCTTTGTATAGAGAAAGGCCATTGACTTGTTTGAGTTTATTTTATATCCAGCTACTTCACCGAAGCTGTTTATCAGGTTTAGGAGTTCTCTGGTAGAATTTTTAGGGTCACTTATATATACTATCATATCATCTGCAAAAAGTGATATTTTGACTTCCTCTTTTCCAATTTGAATCCCCTTGATCTCCTTTTGTTGTCGAATTGCTCTGGCTAATACTTCAAGTACTATGTTGAAAAGGTAGGGAGAAAGTGGGCAGCCTTGTCTAGTCCCTGATTTTAGTGGGATTGCTTCCAGCTTCTCTCCATTTACTTTGATGTTGGCTACTGGTTTGCTGTAGATTGCTTTTATCATGTTTAGGTATGGGCCTTGAATTCCTGATCTTTCCAAAACTTTTATCATGAATGGGTGTTGGATCTTGTCAAATGCTTTTTCTGCATCTAAGGAGATGATCATGTGGTTTTTGTCTTTGAGTTTGTTTATATAATGGATTACATTGATGGATTTTCGTATATTAAACCATCCCTGCATCCCTGGAATAAAACCTACTTGGTCAGGATGGATGATTGCTTTAATGTGTTCTTGGATTCGGTTAGCGAGAATTTTATTGAGGATTTTTGCATCGATATTCATAAGAGAAATTGGTCTGAAGTTCTCTATCTTTGTTGGATCTTTCTGTGGTTTAGGTATCAGAGTAATAGTGGCTTCATAAAATTAGTTGGGTAGAGTACCTTCTACTTCTATTTTGTGAAATAGTTTGTGCAGAATTGGAATTAGATCTTCTTTGAAGGTCTGATAGAACTCTGCACTAAACCCATCTGGTCCTGGGCTTTTTTTGGTTGGGAGACTATTAATAACTGCTTCTATTTCTTTAGGTGATATGGGACTGTTTAGATGGTCAACTTGATCCTGATTCAACTTTGGTACCTGGTATCTGTCCAGAAATTTGTCCATTTCGTCCAGGTTTTCCAGTTTTGTTGAGTATAGCCTTTTGTAGAAGGATCTGATGGTGTTTTGGATTTCTTCAGGATCTGTTGTTATGTCTCCCTTTTCATTTCTGATTTTGTTAATTAGGATTTTGTCCCTGTGCCCTTTAGTGAGTCTAGCTAAGGGTTTATCTATCTTGTTGATTTTCTCAAAGAACCAACTCCTCGTTTGGTTAATTCTTTGAATAGTTCTTCTTGTTTCCACTTGGTTGATTTCACCCCTGAGTTTGATTATTTCCTGCCGTCTACTCCTCTTGGGTGAATTTGCTTCCTTTTTTTCTAGGGCTTTTAGATGTGTTGTCAAGCTGCTAGTATGTGCTGTCTCCCGTTTCTTCTTGGAGGCACGCAGCGCTATGAGTTTCCCTCTTAGAAATGCTTTCATTGTGTCCCATAGGTTTGGGTACGTTGTGGCTTCATTTTCATTAAACTCTAAAAAGTCTTTAATTTCTTTCTTTATTCCTTCCTTGACCAAGGTATCATTGAGAAGAGTGTTATTCAGTTTCCACGTGAATGTTGGCTTTCCATTATTTATGTTGTTATTGAAGATCAGTCTTAGGCCATGGTGGTCTGATAGGATACATGGGACAATTTCAATATTTTTGTATCTATTGAGGCCTGTTTTGTGACCAATTATATGGTCAATTTTGGAGAAGGTCCCGTGAGGTGCTGAGAAGAAGGTATATCCTTTTGTTTTAGGATAAAATGTTCTGTAGATATCTGTCAGGTCCATTTGTTTCATAACTTCTGTTAGTTTCACTGTGTCCCTGTTTAGTTTCTGTTTCCACGATCTGTCCTTTGAAGAAAGTGGTGTGTTGAAGTCTCCCACTATTATTGTGTGAGGTGCAATGTATGCTTTGAGCTTTACTAAAGTGTCTCTAATGAATGTGGCTGCCCTTGCATTTGGTGCGTAGATATTCAGAATTGAGAGTTCCTCTTGGAGGATTTTACCTTTGATGAGTATGAAGTGTCCCTCCTTGTCTTTTTTGATAACTTTGGGTTGGAAGTCGATTTTATCCGATATTAAAATGGCTACTCCAGCTTGTTTCTTCAGTCCATTTGCTTGGAAAATTGTTTTCCAGCCTTTCACTCTGAGGTAGTGTCTGTCTTTTTCCCTGAGATGGGTTTCCTGTAAGCAGCAGAATGTTGGGTCCTGTTTGTGTAGCCAGTCTGTTAGTCTATGTCTTTTTATTGGGGAATTGAGTCCATTGATATTAAGAGATATTAAGGAAAAGTAATTGTTGCTCCCTTTTATTTTTGTTGTTAGAGTTGGCATTCTGTTCTTGTGGCTGTCTTCTTTTTGGTTTGTTGAATGATTACTTTCTTGGTTGTTCTAGGGCGTGATTTCCGTCCTTGTATTGCTTCTTTTCTGTTATTATCCTTTGAAGGGCTGGATTCGTGGAAAGATATTGTGTGAACTTGGTTTTGTCGTGGAATACTTTGGTTTCTCCATCTATGGTAATTGAGAGTTTGGCCGGGTATAGTAGCCTGGGCTGGCATTTGTGTTCTCTTAGTGTCTGTATAACATCTGTCCAGGCTCTTCTGGCTTTCATAGTCTCTGGTGAAAAGTCTGGTGTAATTCTGATAGGCCTTCCTTTATATGTTACTTGACCTTTCTCCCTTACTGCTTTTAATATTCTATCTTTATTTAGTGCATTTGTTGTTCTGATTATTATGTGTCGGGAGGAATTTCTTTTCTGGTCCAGTCTATTTGGAGTTCTGTATGCTTCTTGTATGATCATGGGCATCTCTTTTTTTATGTTTGGGAAGTTTTCTTCTATTATTTTGTTGAAGATATTAGCTGGCCCTTTAAGTTGAAAATCTTCATTCTCATCAATTCATATTATCCGTAGATTTGGTCTTCTCATTGTGTCCTGGATTACCTGGATGTTTTGAGTTAGGATCCTTTTGCATTTTGTATTTTCTTTGACTGTTGTGTCGATGTTCTCTATGGAATCTTCTGCACCTGAGATTCTCTCTTCCATTTCTTGTATTCTGTTGCTGATGCTCACATCTATGGTTCCAGATCTCTTTCCTAGGGTTTCTATCTCCAGCGTTGCCTCGCTTTGGGTTTTCTTTATTGTGTCTACTTCCCCTTTTAGTTCTAGTATGGTTTTGTTCATTTCCATCACCTGTTTGGCTGTGTTTTCCTGCTTTTCTTTAAGAGCCTGTAACTCTTTAGCAGTGCTCTCCTGTAAATCTTTAAGTGACTTATGAAAGTCCTTCTTGATGTCCTCTATCATCATCATGAGAAATGTTTTTAAATATGGGTCTAGATTTTCGGTTGTGTTGGGGTGCCCAGGACTAGGTGGGGTGGGAGTGCTGCGTTCTGATGATGGTGAGTGGTCTTGATTTCTGTTAGTAGGATTCTTACGTTTGCCTTTCGCCATCTGGTAATCTCTGAAGCTAGCTGTTTTAGTTGTCACTGTTAAGAGCTTGTTCTTCAGGTGACTCTGTTAGCCTCTATGAGCAGACCTGGAGGGTAGCACTCTCCTTAGTTTCAGTGGGCAGAGTATTCTCTGCAGGCAAGCTCTCTTCTTGCAAGGCAGGTACCCAGATATCTGGTGTTCGAACCAGACTCCTGGCAGAAGTTGTGTTCCACTCACTAGAGGTCTTAGGATCACGTGTGGAATCCTGTGTGGGCGCTTGCGGGTGTCAGGCGACTCAGCTGGCAAGGTAGCCGGGGCTCGAGTGGAGTGGAAGGGGTTTGTGCCCCAGATCAAGCCCGGGTAGCCTGCTTCCCTATGTACCGCAGTCTCAAGTTCCGCGCGATTGGATTGGGGCAGGCACTGTGATCCACTCACCAGAGGTCTTAGGGTCCCGTGGGGAGTCCCGTGTGGACCCTTGCGGGTGTTGGGCAAGACTCTGCTGGCAAGGTAGCCCGGGGCTCGAGTCTCGAGTCGAGCGGAAGGGCTATGCTTGGTTTATACAATGCTGGTTTTCAACTACAGAGCTTTACTGATGCTAGGCAAGCACTCTATGGAATGTGCAGTAATCCTAGCCAAGCTTGTATTTAAATTTTTGAGAATTTTTTATATAGGTTCCACTCTTTAAACAAATAAAATATCTGAAATGTGTAATCTGTGTATGTTACTGAAGTGGTGAATGTCACATTACATATGTACTAGTGTGTGTTACTCAAAACTTAGTTTTATCATGAGACATTTGAATTGGCCTATAACAGGTATACAAATGAATGAAACCCATCTTAATATTGTCAAATCATTGGCAATTAGAATTGAAAATTGAGATTTGGAAAACATCTCACAGAGTAAAGTACTTGCAAGGAGATCTGAGTTTAGATTCCCAGGGCCCATGTAAAATCTGGGTATGTATGCCAGAATTGTTAGCAAGAACAGGTATATTGTGGGCAATTTCTGGCCCTAAAATCCAACTAACATGGTTTTCTCCAGGCACTCAAGAGGTTATAGCTCAGGAAAAAAAGGAAAGAGTAATATAGGAGGATACTGCACATCCACCAGTATGTTCTACTGGTACATGTATGGCCAAGCACCCCTGCACACAAACACACAGACAGATTCAACACACATAAGATCGCAGAAAATGTAGTATTGAAAATGTTAAGTATATTATGCATTACATACTTAAGTGTTTTATTATCCTAAAATTATAATCTTATTTATAAAAAAGCATTCACTGTAATAATAAATCAAGCATTTACTCATCACAAGAGTTCAAAATCTGAGAGTAATTTTAGATTATAAAAGAGATATTAACTTTTATTTTTAAGTGCAGACATAATAAGTGCATTTTACCATTTCCTTAGATTGTGATATCAGCAATAAATCTACTTTCCTTACATGATGTCATATACAAAACAACAACAAAAACAACAACGAAACCCTGTAACATTCACAATAGGGATGTGATAGTATTTATAACCTCAGCTATATTTAAATTGCCCTAATTATAATTTTATTCTCAATTATCTATATTAGATTATGTTTAAAATTTAAGCCAAATTCTCTTCAATTTGGAGACAGGAAAGACATGGACCATTTTTGAATGATAAAAACATGAATGCTTAGATGCTTCGGTGTTCTTTAGAAAAAAAATGCCATATACTTTAATAAATGTTCTCTTAGTTTGAAAATAGCTACTGGCTTAAAGAAATTTATCATTTTGGATCTCATTTGTAAATAAAACATTTGCATCTCTGGTAGTTTGTATTCAAATGTAGAAATAGATGCCTAAAAAAATCCCTTTTTATTGAACATAGAGATTATTTTCTCATACAAAATATTCTGATGACAATTTCTTCTCCCTCTACTCTGCCCTTTTCCTCCCCACATCCCTTCACTTTTTGATCTACTTCCCCAACAAATTCCTCTACTTAGAAGACAGTCTTCTAAGATATATATATATAATTGCAAAACCAAAGCCTTCACATCAGTGTTGGACATGGCAAACCAATGGAAGGAAAGGAGCCCCCAAAAGGCACAAGGATTGGTTCCAACTTGCTTAGACACTGAAGAGTCCCATAAAAACCATGAAACTGAAAGTCATAATATTTATAAAGAGAACTTGATGCAGACCCATGCATGCAATGTGCTTGCTGTTTCAGTGGCTATGAGTTCTGTTTTGGTCTTACAATGAGTTCTCATTTGCTTATAATGCCTTGTTCTCCCTGGATCCTCCATGCCCTTTGGTTCTTACCCTATTCCCATCCTTTTCCAAAAATTCCCTGAGCTCTAAGTAGAGGAATTTGTTGGGTTCAACCATTTAGAGGTGTCATTCTGTCCAGCTATCTCTGTCTCTCTCTCTGTCTTTGTTGCTGTCTCTGTATCTCTCTCTCTCTCTCTCTCTCTCTCTCTCTCTCTCTCTGTGTGTGTGTGTGTGTGTGTGTGTGTGAGAGAGAGAGAGAGAGAGAGATTTGTTCCCATCTTCTTCACAAGGAAGTTTCTCAAATGATGGCTGAATAAAGCACTAATTTATGAGTATGGCAAATTATCATTGGGAGTCATTTTATCACTACTATTTTTTTTTCTTTTTTAGTAGAATTAGTATATGATTATTTTCTCTAGGTCTCTGGGCTATGTAATGAATCCCTGCTTATTTGTTAACCATGTCGTGTCAGGTATGGGTTCCATCACATACTCACCTTAATTCAAATCAGGCATTGGTTGGTTACCCCAACAGGTTTTATTCTACCATTGCTCTATTGTATTTTGCCAGCAGGACAGTATTACAGATCAAAGGTTTTGTGACTGTGTTGTGTATACATTTCTCTTTTGGCGACATACTTGCTGAGTACTTATTTTCTGGAATATATGGGAGTGGGTGGGTAGGGGATTGCGGGGGTGGGTATGGGGGACCTTTGGGATAGCATTGAAAATGTAAACGAGGAAAATACCTAATTAAAAAAAAAAGAAAAAAATAATGAAGTTAAATATACTGAGATTCTGTTATTGGGTACACAAAATTCTATAACTATTTTATTGCATGTGTATATACAAAGTAAATATAGTCTTTCATATTAAGCCCCTAAAATATTTCATATGCTTAACATATCTTTTACGTTTCTGATAGGGTGTTTGAACTTGGATATCAAAGCCAGAGTTTCTTCTTCCTAAACAAATTCTATACCATTGAGCTACTTCTCTAGTCTTCTATACAATTCCATTAAGTATCTAAAGTTTGTCTTTAATTTGAACACTTTAAGAAAACTCTGAGTTTTAAATATTATGTAAAAATTTGTAGTGGTTCAAATGAGAGAATATCTACTCAAAGACTTGGATACTGGACAACTTTGTTCCACTTAACAGGACTCTTTGGAGAGGATTAAGAGGCATGGCCTTGATGGAAGTATATTACTAGGGACTGGCTTTGAGATTTTTAAAAACTCTACTTTCTGCTTGAAACTGGAGATGTAGGCTGCCTTTACCAATTTGAAAATTATTCTTTTAAATTGTAATTTTATTACCCCTGGTACTTATCTTCACAAGTACTTGTAAAATGGACGAAATTAATTTATTTGATTCTTGGGGTTAACTTTGGGTTACATATTTAACTTCGTCTTTTGCAAACTGAGTAATTCGATTAAGTGGGGTCCTTGTAATTTAGTCTCAACTTGAAGTATTTGCAACCAGAAAT
The DNA here is from genome assembly GCF_000001635.26 of Mus musculus. Taxonomy (NCBI): domain Eukaryota; kingdom Metazoa; phylum Chordata; class Mammalia; order Rodentia; family Muridae; genus Mus; species Mus musculus. The sequence continues at coordinate 102,139,042 of NC_000074.6, forward strand.
GTGCTTTGTATAATAGGTAAATAAAAATGTTACAAAATACATTGTAATTTAGAGCTTATTGAGAATGATTTTTTTTTTTGCACAGAGTAAAGGAAGTTTTAAATTAATAAGTGCCAATATAATGTGAGTGTTACATTTGAGAAATGTGAAATAAAGTAATGTCAGGATGAAAAAAATAAATCATAAAAGGATTTAACACTTAGAAATTCAAGATTGTTATCTGCGGCTAAGACCTCAAAAGTGGAAATGAAATAATAAATCAACTGCTACTGCAGGCTTATTTTCTATGAACCCAAACAAGTTATCAAAGGAGCAACAGAGAAATAAAATCAGAAGTGACAAATTAAAAACACTGGCTGACTTCCACCTACACATATCAGTGATTTCATTAAAAGCTAGTCAGCTAAATAAATGCCTTAAATAAAAGATAAAGATTGTTACATTGAGAACATGAGGGAGGATCTCTTTTCTTTCTATAAGAGATGCATGTTATATTGAACAGCTCGGATGAACTACAAGTGAAGGATGAGAAAGAACCATGCAAAGAATAAGATTAAAAATGCATAACTGACATGAATATATGAATAAAAGACAAAGTAGATTACACAGCTAAAATACTGAAAGAGAAAAAGTGGAAAATTACATAATCATACAAGGAGCAATTTGTCAAAAGGAGAGACAATTATAAATACATTTTTACCTGATTAAAGGTAATCAAATTTTACAGGGCCATCAGTAATAAAAAGAAAAATAGATAAATCCTCTAAAATAGTTGGACGCTTTAACTCTTGCTTTAATAATCAGTAGAAATAGTTAATAAAATGAAATGAGTATATAAAAAAATAAGCAACGTTTCCAACCAAGTTGACCTATTGGGCACGGTCAGGAAATCCCCATCAAAATTCCAGAGTAACCATGCCTCTCATGTTCCTACAGAATTATCTTCCAGATAGGCCATATGCTTGCCGCCTGAAAAAAATCTCAGTAAATTTCAAATTTTAGATTTATCCACCAGAAATGTTTTCTAAATACAAAATTTAGAAATCAGTACTACTAATATATCTATAGACTCCTCCAATAGTTGCAAGACAAAATTTCTAAATGACCCATGAGAGAATGAAGCAATTAATCACAGTAAAAATATGAAAACATATTGAACCAGCTATGACTGGAAAGAGAGGACTATAACAGTCTTGAGCTACAGCAGTAGAATGCTCATAAGGCCTAGCTATAAATGACACTAAAGGAAAAAGACAAACTTACATAGTATGATCTATATTTTAACTTAAGATAGAAGAATATAAAAATATACTCCCCAAATGGGAAAATTGGAGCCCAGGAGATTAAAAGACAATGGAGAAAGTTTACAAAAATTTACATAGAAAAATAGGTGAACAAAATCAATAAGAAAAATAAGATATCCAAACTGATATTGGAAGCAGTAGAAAATATGATTGTATTAAAACTTGAAAATCAGTTTCACCTTAACAAAAGTATCCACAAAGATTTGGAAAGTATGAAATATTATCAAATTGGACACTTTGATCATCTAAGGAAGCCAGCATAATTTCATACAAATTGGAGGGTGGAAATGTTAAGAAACAAAAATAGCAGCAGTTAATATCCCTTAGGATCAAGTTATAAAAATATTGAATACAACATTACCAATTCAATCTAAGTTTTTAAATCAACTGGTTATACGTCTGTTTGTGTGAGAGTATGTGCTTGAGTATGGGTGTCTGAGGAGACCCAGTAAGCACCAAACACTCTGATGGTAGAGTCACAGGTTGTTTGTGCTGTCAAAGAAGCAATGGTATTCAAACTCTAGTCCTCTGGAAAAGGATTAAGTGCTCTTAACCAGTATGCCCACAAATTAATTCTTAAGTTAGTAAGCATCCAACACACACACACACACACACACACACACACACACACACACACACTTTTGAAAATGTGCCAGCAGCAAGAGTGCCTAACCCATGAATACTTACTTTACTTTCAGATAAATATTTCTGTTGTGCATATTTTTATGGTTTTTGTTGGAGCTCTATATACTATAATTAATCCCTTCTAAATTGTTTGTATATAAACTATCATGTCATATACACCTTCATACACACACACATACACACACACACACACACACACACACACACACACACCACTAGCATGAGGTGTGGGAATAATATAATTGAGACTTGTACTGTAGTAAACTTGTCATGACAGCCATTTAATAACAAACTTAGTTCAAACTTCAGTTTATCTTGGTGCAGACTGGTCTGTGTCTTTTCTACATCCACCTAGAGTGTCCCAAACGCAGAGGCTACGAGCAAATGTAAGTTGAAGAAATACAACTATCCATAGAACATCTAATAATGTGTCTGAGTATTTGAAACCCACAAAATCCCATTCTTTTTTTTTTTTTTTTTTTTTTTTTTTTTTTTTTTTTTTTTTTTCCATTTTTTATTAGGTATTTAGCTCATTTACATTTCCAATGCTATACCAAAAGTCCCCCTTACCCACCCACCCCCACTCCCCTACCCACCCACTCCCCCCCTTTGGCCCTGGCGTTCCCCTGTACCGGGGCACACAAAGTCTGCGTGTCCAATGGGCCTCTCTTTCCAGTGATGGCCGACTAGGCCATCTTTTGATACATATGCAGCTAGAGTCAAGAGCTCAGGGGTACTGGTTAGTTCATAATGTTGTTCCACCTATAGGGTTGAAGATCCCTTTAGCTCCTTGGGTACTTTCTCTAGCTCCTCCATTGGGAGCCCTGTGATCCATCCATTAGCTGACTGTGAGCATCCACTTCTGTGTTTGCTAGGCCCCGGCATAGTCTCACAAGAGACAGCTACATCTGGGTCCTTTCGATAAAATCTTGCTAGTATATGCAATGGTGTCAGCGTTTGGATGCTGATTATGGGGTGGATCCCTGGATATTGCAGTCTCTACATGGTCCATCCTTTCATCTCAGCTCCAAACTTTGTTTCTGTAACTCCTTCCATGGGTGTTTTGTTCCCACTTCTAAGGAGGGGCATAGTGTCCACACTTCAGTCTTCATTTTCCTTGAGTTTCATGTGTTTAGGAAATTGTATCTTATATCGTGGGTATCCTAGGTTTTGGGCTAGTATCCACTTATCAGTGAGTACATATTGTGTGAGTTCCTTTGTGATTGTGTTACCTCACTCAGGATGATGCTCTCCAGGTCCATCCATTTGGCTAGGAATTTCATAAATTCATTCTTTTTAATAGCTGAGTAGTACTCCATTGTGTAGATGTACCACATTTTCTGTATCCATTCCTCTGTTGAGGGGCATCTGGGTTCTTTCCAGTTTCTGGCTATTATAAATAAGGCTGCTATGAACATAGTGGAGCATGTGTCCTTCTTACCAGTTGGGGCTTCTTCTGGATATATGCCCAGGAGAGGTATTGCTGGATCCTCCGGTAGTACTATGTCCAATTTTCTGAGGAACCGCCAGACTGATTTCCAGAGTGGTTGTACAAGCCTGCAATCCCACCAACAATGGAGGAGTGTTCCTCTTTCTCCACATCCTCGCCAGCATCTGCTGTCACCTGAATTTTTGATCTTAGCCATTCTGACTGGTGTGAGGTGGAATCTCAGGGTTGTTTTGATTTGCATTTCCCTGATGATTAAGGATGTTGAACATTTTTTCAGGTGCTTCTCTGCCATTCGGTATTCCTCAGGTGAGAATTCTTTGTTCAGTTCTGAGCCCCATTTTTTAAGGGGGTTATTTGATTTTCTGAGGTCCACCTTCTTGAGTTCTTTATATATGTTGGATATTAGTCCCCTATCTGATTTAGGATAGGTAAAGATCCTTTCCCAGTCTGTTGGTGGTCTTTTTGTCTTATAGACAGTGTCTTTTGCCTTGCAGAAACTTTGGAGTTTCATTAGGTCCCATTTGTCAATTCTCGATCTTACAGCACAAGCCATTGCTGTTCTGTTCAGGAATTTTTCCCCTGTGCCCATATCTTCAAGGCTTTTCCCCACTTTCTCCTCTATAAGTTTCAGTGTCTCTGGTTTTATGTGAAGTTCCTTGATCCACTTAGATTTGACCTTAGTACAAGGAGATAAGTATGGATCGATTCGCATTCTTCTACATGATAACAACCAGTTGTGCCAGCACCAATTGTTGAAAATGCTGTCTTTCTTCCACTGGATGGTTTTGGCTCCCTTGTCGAAGATCAAGTGACCATAGGTGTGTGGGTTCATTTCTGGGTCTTCAATTCTATTCCATTGGTCCACTTGTCTGTCTCTATACCAGTACCATGCAGTTTTTATCACAATTGCTCTGTAGTAAAGCTTTAGGTCAGGCATGGTGATTCCACCAGAGGTTCTTTTATCCTTGAGAAGAGTTTTTGCTATCCTCGGTTTTTTGTTATTCCAGATGAATTTGCAAATTGCTCCTTCTAATTCGTTGAAGAATTGAGTTGGAATTTTAATGGGGATTGCATTGAATCTGTAGATTGCTTTTGGCAAGATAGCCATTTTTACAATGTTGGTCCTGCCAATCCATGAGCATGGGAGATCTTTCCATCTTCTGAGATCTTCTTTAATTTCTTTCTTCAGGGACTTGAAGTTTTTATCATACAGATCTTTCACTTCCTTCGTTAGAGTCACGCCGAGATATTTTATATTATTTGTGGCTATTGAGAAGGGTGTTGTTTCCCTAATTTCTTTCTCAGCCTGTTTATTCTTTGTGTAGAGAAAGGCCATTGACTTGTTTGAGTTAATTTTATATCCAGCTACTTCACCGAAGCTGTTTATCAGGTTTAGGAGTTCTCTGTTGGAATTTTTAGGGTCACTTATATATACTATCATATCATCTGCAAAAAGTGATATTTTGACTTCCTCTTTTCCAATTTGTATCCCCTTGATCTCCTTTTGTTGTCGAATTGCTCTGGCTAATACTTCAAGTACTATGTTGAAAAGGTAGGGAGAAAGTGGGCAGCCTTGTCTAGTCCCTGATTTTAGTGGGATTGCTTCCAGCTTCTCTCCATTTACTTTGATGTTGGCTACTGGTTTGCTGTAGATTGCTTTTATCATGTTTAGGTATTGGCCTTGAATTCCTGATCTTTCCAGAACTTTTATCATGAATGGGTGTTGGATCTTGTCAAATGCTTTTTCTGCATCTAACGAGATGATCATGTGGTTTTTGTCTTTGAGTTTGTTTATATAATGGATTACATTGATGGATTTTCGTATATTAAACCATCCCTGCATCCCTGGAATAAAACCTACTTGGTCAGGATGGATGATTGCTTTAATGTGTTCTTGGATTCGGTTAGCGAGAATTTTATTAAGGATTTTTGCATCGATGTTCATAAGAGAAATTGGTCTGAAGTTCTCTATCTTTGTTGGATCTTTCTGTGGTTTAGGTATCAGAGTAATAGTGGCTTCATAAAATGAGTTGGGTAGAATACCTTCTACTTCTATCTTGTGAAAAAGTTTGTGCAGAACTGGAGTTAGATCTTCTTTGAAGGTCTGATAGAACTCTGCACTAAACCCGTCTGGTCCTGGGCTTTTTTTGGCTGGGAGACTATTAATAACTGCTTCTATTTCTTTAGGGGATATGGGACTGTTTAGAAGGTCAACTTGATCCTGATTCAACTTTGGTACCTGGTATCTGTCCAGAAATTTGTCCATTTCGTCCAGGTTTTCCAGTTTTGTTGAGTATAGCCTTTTGTAGAAGGATCTGATGGTGTTTTGGATTTCTTCAGGATCTGTTGTTATGTCTCCCTTTTCATTTCTGATTTTGTTAATTAGGATTTTGTCCCTGTGCCCTTTAGTGAGTCTAGCTAAGGGTTTATCTATCTTGTTGATTTTCTCAAAGAACCAACTCCTCGTTTGGTTAATTCTTTGAATAGTTCTTCTTGTTTCCACTTGGTTGATTTCACCCCTGAGTTTGATTATTTCCTGCCGTCTACTCCTCTTGGGTGAATTTGCTTCCTTTTTTTCTAGAGCTTTTAGATGTGTTGTCAAGCTGCTAGTATGTGCTCTCTCCCGTTTTTTCTTGAAGGCACTCATAGCTATGAGTTTCCCTCTTAGAAATGCTTTCATTGTGTCCCAAAGGTTTGGGTACGTTGTGGCTTCATTTTCATTAAACTCTAAAAAGTCTTTAATTTCTTTCTTTATTCCTTCCTTGACCAAGGTATCATTGAGAAGAGTGTTGTTCAGTTTCCATGTGAATGTTGGCTTTCTGTTATTTATTTTGTTATTGAAGATCAGCCTTAGTGCATGGTGATCTGATAGGATACATGGGACAATTTCAATATTTTTGAATCTGTTGAGGCCTGATTTGTGACCTATTATGTGGTCAATTTTGGAGAAGGTACCATGAGGTGCTGAGAAGAAGGTATATCCTTTTGTTTTAGGGTAAAATGTTCTGTAGATATCTGTCAGATCCATTTGTTTCATCACTTCTGTTAGTTTCAGTGTGTCCCTGTTTAGTTTCTGTTTCCATGATCTGTCCATTGGTGAAAGTGGTGTGTTGAAGTCTCCCACTATTATTGTGTGAGGTGCAATGTGTGCTTTGAGCTTTACTAAAGTTTCTTTAGTGAATGTGGCTGCTCTTGTATTTGGAGCATAGATATTCAGAATTGAGAGTTCCTCTTGGAGGATTTTACCTTTGATGAGAATGAAGTGTCCCTCCTTGTCTTTTTTGATGACTTTGGGTTGGAAGTCAATCTTATCAGATATTAGGATGGCTACTCCTGCTTGTTTCTTCATACCATTTGCTTGGAAAATTGTTTTCCAGCCTTTCATTCTGAGGTAGTGTCTATCTTTTTCTCTGAGATGAGTTTCCTGTAAGCAGCAAAATGTTGGGTCTTGTTTGTGTAGCCAGTTTGTTAGTCTATGTCTTTTTATTGGCGAGTTGAGACCATTGATGTTAAGAGATATTAAGGAAAAGTAATTGTTGCTTCCTGTTATTTTAGTTGTTAAAGGTGGCATTCTGTTCTTGTGGCTGTCTTCTTTTAGGTTTGTTGAGGGATTACCTTCTTGTTTTTTCTAGGGCGTTGTTCCCGTTCTTGTATTGGTTTTTTTCTGTTATTATCCTTTGAAGGGCTGGATTCGTGGAGAGATAATGCGTGAATTTGGTTTTGTCGTGGAATACTTTGGTTTCTCCCTCTATGATAATTGAGAGTTTGGCTGGGTATAGTAGCCTGGGCTGCAGTTTGTGTTCTCTTAGTGTCTGTATAACATCTGTCCAGGCTCTTCTGGCTTTCATAGTCTCTGGTGAAAAATCTGGTGTAATTCTGATAGGCTTGCCTTTATATGTTACTTGACCTTTTTCCCTTACTGCTTTTAGTATTCTATCTTTATTTAGTGCATTTGATGTTCTGATTATTATGTGTCGGGAGGAATTTCTTTTCTGGTCCAGTCTATTTGGAGTTCTGTAGGCTTCTTGTATGTTCATATGCATCTCATTCTTTAGATTTGGGAAGTTTTCTTCAATAATTTTGTTGAAGATGTTTGCTGGACCTTTGAGTTGAAAATCTTCATTCTCATCCACTCCTATTATCCGTACGTTTGGTCTTCTTATTGTGTCCTGGATTTCCTGGATATTTTGAGTTAGGATCTTTTTGCATTTTCCATTTTCTTTGATTGTTGTGCCGATGTTCTCTATGGAATCTTCTGCACCTGAGATTCTCTCTTCCATCTCTTGTATTCTGTTGCTGATGCTCAAATCTATGGTTCCAGATTTCTTTCCTAGGGTTTCTATCTCTAGTGTTGCCTCGCTTTGAGTTTTCTTTATTGTGTCTACTTCCCTTTTTAGGTCTAGTATGGTTTTGTTCATTTCCATCACCTGTTTGTATGTTTTTTCCTCTTTTTCTGTAAGGACTTCTACCTGTTTGATTGTGTTTTCCTGTTTTTCTTTAAGGACTTGTAACTCTTTAGCAGTGTTCTCCTGTATTTCTTTAAGTGATTTATTAAAGTCCTTCTTGATGTCCTCTACCATCATCATGAGATATGCTTTTAAATCTAGGTCTAGGTTCTCAGGTGTGTTGGGGTTCCCTGGACTGGGCGAAGTGGGTGTGCTGGGTTCTGGTGATGGTGAGTGGTCTTGGTTCCTGTTAGTAAGATTCCTCCGTTTACCTTTCGCCATCTGGTAATCTCTGGAGTTAGTAGTTATAGTTGACTCTGTTTAGAGATTGTTCTTCTGGTGATTCTGTTACCGTCTATCAGCAGACCTGGGAGACAGATTCTCTCCTCTGAGTTTCAGTGCTCAGAGCACTCTCTGCTGGCAAGCTCTCTTACAGGGAAGGTGCGCAGATATCTTGTATTTGGACCTCCTCCTGGCCGAAGAAGAAGGCCCAAAACAGGACCTTTCTCAGACACTGTGTTGCTTTGGCAGTTCCCAGGTGGTACAGACTCTCACCTAAGCAGACTAAATTCCTAAGTTCCTTGGAGTCCCGGGACCAAGATGGCGACCGCTGCTGCTGTGGCTTAGGCCGCCTCCCCTGCCGGGTGGGCACCTGTCCTCCGGTCCGGAAGGTGGCCGGCTGTCCCCGGCCCACACAGGGTGCTGCCTCAGCGCCTCTGTGCTTCTGCCTGTTCCAGAAGCTGTCAGGTTCTCTGGCGCACCCTCTCACCTGTTCAGACTAATTCCCTAAGTTCGGCGGGTCCCGGACCAAGATGGCGACCGCTGCTGCTGTGGCTTAGGTCGCCTCCCCAGCCGGGCGGGCACCTGTCCTCCGGTCCGGAAGGTGGCAGGCTGTCCCCGGCCCACACAGGGTGCTACCTCAGCGCCTCTGTGCTTCTGCCTGTTCCAGAAGCTGTCAGGTTCTCTGGCGCACCCTCTCACCTGTTCAGACTAATTTCCTAAGTTCGGCGGGTCCCGGACCAAGATGGCGACCGCTGCTGCTGTGGCTTAGGCCGCCTCCCCAGCCGGGTGGGCACCTGTCCTCTGGTCCGGAAGGTGGCCGGCTGTCCCCGGCCCACACAGGGTGCTGCCTCAGCCCCTCTGTGCTTCTGCCTGTTCCAGAGGCTGTCAGGTTCTCTGGCGCACCCTCTCACCTGTTCAGACTAATTTCCTAAGTTCGGCGGGTCCCGGACCAAGATGGCGACCACTGCTGCTGTGGCTTAGGCCGCCTCCCCAGCCGGGCGGGCACCTGTCCTCCGGTCCAGACGGTGGCTGGCTGTCCCCGGCCCACAAAGGGTGCTGCCTCAGTGCCTCTGTGCTTCTGCCTGTTCCAGAAGCTGTCAGGTTCTCTGGCGCACCCTCTCACCTGTTCAGACTAATTTCCTAAGTTCGGCGGGTCTCGGACCAAGATGGCGACCGCTGCTGCTGTGGCTTAGGTCGCCTCCCCAGCCGGGCGGGCACCTGTCCTCTGGTCCGGAAGGTGGCCGGCTGTCCCCGGTCCACACAGGGTGCTGCCTCAGCGCCTCTGTGCTTCTGCCTGTTCCAGAAGCTGTCAGGTTCTCTGGCGCACCCTCTCACCTGTTCAGACTAATTTCCTAAGTTCGGCAGGTCCCGGACCAAGATGGCGACCGCTGCTGCTGTGGCTTAGGTCGCCTCCCCCATTCTTATTTAGTAAAGACAGAGTCAGAATTAACTCATTGTTATTAAGTCTGTGTGACAACAGGGATGTATTTACTTTGGTTTCATGGGCACACCAGGGTAGTAGTATCATATTTAAATTTTGATTTGTTTTCTGGAAGTACATTTTGCCCCATAGTAGGAGCTACTAGGAAGGTGGGTTCCCCACCCCCACCCCCAAGGACCGGAAATGTGTGTGAATGTGTGTCTTCCATGGATTTCGACGTTTTTCTTATTATTTTGTGGAAGATAGTTTGATTTGCAAAAATTGAACAATTTCAGCTTTTCTAAAGCACATTATAAAATCTGTTTGGCTGTTCATGGAATTGATAGTTCTCTCTTCCCTATTTCTTTTTACAACAGAATAAGTATACCAAAAGCTGCATTTCTATAGGCATCTAAGTGTTTAGCACACTCTACAGAATTAAATTTTCCCTCCAATGAGTGGTGGACTACTACTAATATGTACTTATGTATTTATTACATTGGATATGATTATTAAGACGATTTCACTGATGTGATCTCACACAAGAAATCGTATTTGACAGACACAGCACTATCAGTTTAGTCCCCACAATAGATCTCAAACATTTTCATTAAGAAACAATTTTCAGGATGTTTCGAAGTATCTAGCTTTTGCAAAACTAACCAGTTTTATTGACAGTGAGTTATTTCCTTCCTCCGTCCAAGACAGTGGGCTTTTTCATTTTAAGTACCAATTTATTTCGTGATCAAACACTATATCATTCATACTTATATGGCATTAAAATTTCTAATTTGTATGATGTCAAAGTCATCTCCAAAAGCTGTATGAATACTTCACCATAATTTATATTACTGGTTATGTTTCTTTATAATCCATGCTATTTAATATTTCTTATTTTGCTTATGTTTTCATTGATAATGAGGTAACTGAATTAAGGGGTTCAAACAATCAAATGATATTCCACTGTTCTTTAGCTCAGCAAAACTGTTGCTAGCATCCCTAGGAGCTACCAAGCAACTAGTTGTGTAGATTTGTATATGTGTCCACAAATTCCAAGTACAGTTACTTCACATTAAACTTACTCTAAATCTAACCCCACATTGCTCTTTTTCCATCTCCACCAGCACCTCTCAATCTAGGAAAGAAACGCATGAGGAAAATCTCTCTTGGCTCTGAATTCTCTTTGCTGAAAAAGTTAAATATGATGACTTCAGAAGAATTCTGAAAAGTTGGAGACCTCTTTTCTTAAATTCCATCCAATCACAAATTAAATATTAAAAATAACTGCTGCTTAATGAATTTATTACAAAAACTATTTGGGATGTTTTCTGTACAGCATTGCTCATAGCCCAACAATATGATCTCAAATAAAATATTGTATTTCCTTTTTTTCGATGTTCACAGTTTAAATTATACATGCATGTTTATCACCATCTTATGTGACCTTGGAAACAAATTCCTTAAAATCATACATGTGATCAAGAATTATTTTGTTCCCAATTCTAAGAAGGGGCAAAGTATCCACACTTTGGTCTTCGTTCTTCTTGAGTTTCATGTGTTTTACAAATTGTATCTTATATCTTGGGTCTTCTAAGTTTCTGGGCTAATATCCACTTATCAGTGAGTACATATTGTGTGAGTTCCTTTGTGATTGGGTTACCTCACTCAGGATGATGCTCTCCAGGTCCATCCATTTGCCTAGGAATTTCATAAATTCATTCTTTTTAATAGCTGAGTAGTACTCCATTGTGTAAATGACCCACATTTTCTGTATCCATTCCTCTGTTGAGGGGCATCTGGGTTCTTTCCAGCTTCTGGCTATTATAAATAAGGCTGCTATGAACATAGTGGAGCATGTGTCTTTCTTACTGGTTGGAACATCTTCTGGATATATGCCCAGGAGAGGTATCCCATAATCAGCTTCCAAATGCTGACACCATTGTATACACTAGCAAGATTTTGCTGAAAGGACCCAAATATAGCTGTCTCTTGTGAGACTATGCCAGGGCCTAGCAAACACAGAAGTGGATGCTCACAGTCAGCTATTGGATGGATCACAGGGTCCCCAATGGAGGAGCTAGAGAAAGTACCCAAGGAGCAGGGGGATCTGCAACCCTATAGGTGGAACAATGATATGAACTAACTAGTATCCCCATGAGCTCGTGTCTCTAGCTGCATATGTATCAGAAGATGGCCTAGTTGGCCATCAGTGGAAAGAGAGGCCCATTGGTCGTGCAAACTTTATCTGCCTCAGTACAGGGGAATGCCAGGGCCAAGAAGTGGGTGTGAGTGGGTGGGGGAGTGGGGGTGGAGGGTGTGGGGGACTTTTGGGATAGCATTGGAAATATAAATGTAAATGAAATAAATACCTAATTTAAAAAAGAATTATGTTACTATTAAGAAACTTTCCATTTCTTAAGAATGAAAAGATAAGGACCCAAGGAGCTAAAGGGGTCTGCAATCCTATAGGAACAACAACAATATGAACTAACCAGCACCCCCCAGAGTTGTGTCTATAGTTGAATATGTAGCAGAGGACGGCCTAGTTGGCCTTCAATGGGAGGAGAGGGCCTTGGTCTTGGGAAGATCATATGTCTCAACACAGGAAAATGCCAGGGCCAGAAAGCAGGAGTGGGTGGGTTGGGGAGCAGGGCGGGGGAAGGAAGGGTATAGGGGGGTTTGGGATAGCATTTGAAATGTAAATGAAGAAAATACCTAATAAATATTTTAATTTAAAAAAAGAAAAGATAAAATTTGTAATTTTCAAAGTCCTTCTTCATATATATATCATGAGGAAAATCTCTCTTATCCTTATCCTAGAATGAGGCAGAGTTCACCTATCATTTTATGAACAGCGTGAGATACCAGTCTTTTACAGAACACAAGGTCACTAAGAAATTACTCATTTCTGGATGTCTACATGGACCTTTAGTTTTTTATAAAGTACCTTTTGGAAGAAAACACAAGTACAAATATTAAAAGTTGTCATGTAAATACATAAAATATCCAATAAAAAATAAGCTGTCTCAAAAAGAAATGAGAAATAAATCTGTGGTGTGGAAATGTTTTCTTTTCCATGCAAAAGGGGGTTCCTCAAAACTTTAATAATCAAGACAGCTTGGCCTATATCCTGATTGACATCAATAGCATCATTGCAGGACTGAAAGCACCAGGGAGCTTCCTAATTATCTAAATTTGTATTATTGAGGTGAGATTATTACAATGTTTTCAAAGAAACACTCAAAAATGATTGCAGTTTTCGAAGGCATACATTTAAAGAGTACATGTCAATCAATTGATAATTTTCCTGCTTATTTAATAGTAGGCATAACCATCACCAACGATGGAAGTACAAGACACTCTGTAATTTTTTGTATAAAGTTATCTTTACTTCATTCCTACAAAATACTATGTTTGTAATGTGTCACTTGCTCCTACTATTATCTTTTTCCTATGTAGTTACAAAATATCTTTTATATTAGTTCAAGTATTAATTTCTGTATTTATTCATTGCCTTTTGAGTAGGAATTTATATTACCACATACTTCATAGGATATGGAGAATAAACAGTCTCCCCAAACATGTATTGAAACTGCAGTACCTTCTTCAGATATTCTGGGTGGGAATACTAACTCCTCTCATGCAGTGCTCAAAACATGTTATGAGTGAAATATTTGCTTGATTTCCTCATTGGCTCTATTCCTTATGTTTTCAGAAATCAGGTAGGTACAAAACAGGAACATAATGAAATCATTTATTTGCCCATGCATGATGGTCAGTTATTTTAGAAAAATCAAAGAAATAAACATGCAAGAAATTGACATCTCTTTAATTTCTTCCTGTCACATGTGTAAATATAGCATTAAGTCACATGACATGGATGTTCAGACTTACACCACATTACATTCAAATACATTTGAAAGAACAAAATATTGTTGAGAGATCAAATGTGTATGTCTTGATCTCTGGAAAATTATTCTTAAAATAAAAGTGATGTCTAATTATTGTGTGTGATAAGCTCTTATTTTTATATTTAATTATGTTTATATGTCTATTGTGTCAGATCCTCTCACAGACTCCAAATTTCAACTATACACATAACAGTCAGATATATCATCCAAATTATTTTATAATAAACGCAGACACAGTACAAAGGCACAGGAATAGTGGAAACTAAGGGAGGCAGGGACATCTTTCTACTCCCTTTCTTTTGTTTCAGTAATATTCAATGGGTATCAGGACTTACAATTCAGGTACTTTATTTGATGGAAGTATTATTAATTTAAATTTACAAATGAGATGAGCTGTCTTCCCCTTGTCAAAGAGCTACAAACTTCTAAAACTCGGCTTTTCCTCTCCAAAGCCAATGTTAATACCCAATAGTTAATTTCCTCTGAATGTCACTGGTTACTAAATTAAAACTCCATATAGATACCCATGTTTATTTTATATGTCTTCTGGTCTAAAACTTTTATTGAAATTTATGTCATAGACCATGAAATTTCAGATATTCTACTTGAATTATAGTTCTCCTGAAAAACAGACTCATATTACTTTAGTTATATAGAATAGTGTTTCTCAAAAAGTGGGAGTGGGTGGGTAGGGGAACATCGTGGGGGGGGGAGGGTATAGAGGACTCTTGAGATAGCATATGAATTGTAAATGAAGAAAATATCTAATAAAAAATTGAAAAAAAAGAAGTATCTTCTGTGCAATGATTTGTCCCTGCTACATGACAGAGATGTCATTGGTGTATTTTCTGTATATCTTTTTTAGCACTTAGTCCCGTAACAAATGTAATATTTAATTTCTAATTAGAGCTACTATGCTCTATATTATTTGGCATGCATATATCATTGCTGAGAATATAGAGTCTTTTGCTAATATCTTTTCATTATTCCAACCCTATCTCCTCCTGGTAGCTGTAACTGAAATTCTCTTTCACTGAAGTCCATAGATCTCGATCCTCAATCAAGTGATACTGTGCAAGGTTTTTCTTTTCTCCTCTGCCAGAATTTATGTAAACCATCCACGTCAAAGATCACCCACATTACTTTTTGCAGAATATTTGATCACACCCGGAGAAACCTTTCTAGTTGTGGTGTGGCTCAGTCCTAGAACACACTTTTTATTTTTTTAATTTTGTACTTTAATTTCTTCCTTTCTTTTTTTTTTCTTTTAGTTATTCATTTTTTATCATGCTCACTGACCCCTCCTGATCACCCTATCATACTTAATCCAAGAGTTTAACAGGATATTTTGTCACACTGTGAGACTGTATACTGGAAAAATACTATTTCTAGTTAGGGTGTGGCTCAGCCCAAGCACACTCTGTTTAAAGAACTTTCTGTTTATTGTAAAAAAAGATTAAATAAAATCAACCATAGGTCAAGAGGCTGAGCAAGCAAGCAGTGAACAAAGAATGAATTTAGGAAAAAAATCAGAAACTGAGAGGAAATTAGGAAGAAGATAGACAGAAAACCACTCAGTAAGTAGAAAGAAGGGACATTCAGTTGGAAGGGTTTTTAAGACAGTTTGCAGAAGGAAAACTGTCTGCCTCCCCACCCCCACCCTGGGACATCTGTGGAGGATCAAGGTCAGCTGAGTGCTTTCTCTGACTCTCTGACATGGCAGGCTTTCACCTCAGCATCTGTCTCCTGGATAATCACTTGGTAAAAATCAAAGGATCAGGACTTTGTAAAACAACAGCATTTCAATTGGAAAGATATTTTTTTCTACTTCTGAGTGTTGCATAATGGTCTCTTACATATTCAAAATTCATTATCATCATATGCACCAAAATGCCTTTATTCACCTGTGGGTGAACTTGTGGCTGTGATAGCTTTGATTTTGAGGCTAAGATCACACTGAACCACCTGTCTGTCTCCTTCATTTCCAAGTCTGAACTTGCAGATTACTTTCTGATTGATCATCTTCTTGGTACCTGGCTCAACATGTTACATTATTTTAGCAAACATTTACTAATTTTTAAACGGATATGCTAAAGTCTACACTTGGAAGTTCTTTGCTTTCATTGGTTGTTATTATTGTTGCTCATTGAATCTTTGACTTAGAAAGGTTCCTTCTAAATAGATGTATTTTTACAATAATCTTCTTTGTATCTTTGATACAAGTAGCCATAGTTTGATGTTTATTTCAGGGCTTTCAGGATGAGATAATAAAGCATCCTTTAAAATCTTATAGACTCTCTCTCTCTCTCTCTCTCTCTCTCTCTCTCTCTCTCTCTCTCTCTCTTTCTCTTGAGGCCTCTCTTGGTGGTAAATGTGTTTCTTTCAGCAGAAAATACAAACACAAAAACAAATGATCCTATTACTTGGTAATTGTCATCTCCCAGGGCTGCTTCTGGTGCCTAATAGGGATTTTTTTTTTCCTCTAAGAGAGGTCTAAATTGGTTCTATTACCTAATAAGCGTCAAATGCTTATTAAATATCCCTAGCAATGAGTTATAGGATAGACTATCAGGAACTGTGAATAGCATAGTCAAAGACAAAAGTGTGCTGGTCTTTTAGGCAACAAATTCCTTTAGAGTTAATTTTTCAAATTGAGTGTCTTACAGAAATGTAGACAAGCATTAGGAAATATTACAAGTGATATTTTATTTTCTCAGGTATAAAAATACTCTACTTTCAATTTTTTATTTTCCATTCTTTCTTTAATAATTGTCTATTTTTAATATATATATATTCCCACAAACAAATATAGAAAAAATATATGTTCAAGTTAATAGGATTGCCAAGTTCAAGGACTGTGTCAAATCCCCCACCCCCGCAAACAAACAAACAAACAAACAGACAGACAAATGAACGAAAACAATGACATGCATGCAGGTCTCTAAGAGAATAGAATATAACTCCACAGAGGCTTGGCAGATGCTCATCTTACAATGTGCCCATGCAATGTATTGCTTTATGAGTCCAGATTACTCTCTACTACAATATTGCTTTTAATGGTTTATTTACTTTTGAGTACTTTCTGAACAATTTAAAGGGAAATAACATTTGTTCTTAGGAGATTTTCTGCATGTAAATTGTGGAAAGCTGAGTTTAATATGTTATTTTTCATACACCCCTTTTCCGTATTTTGATCAAATTCATCTCACCATCCTTTCTTACCCCCCTTTTTCCCTCTCTCATAAGGTACCTCATCCAAATTGTCCTAAATATTCTCATAATTATAATTTTAATCTAGAAATTGCATATAAAAACCTTGTTTCTTTCTTTCTATGACCAGATTGCTTTAACTCAACATGATAATCTCCAATGTCATCCATTTTTCTGCAAGTGACATAATTTCACATATAATGGAAAGTAACAATCAATTATGTAATAGGCACAACACTGTCTTTTCCTTTATCTGTAGATGGACAGTTAGGCTAATTCACATCTCAACTACTGTGAATGTAGACTGATAAAAATGCATGTGTAGGAATTCTGTGGTATGCTGACATAAATTCCATCTAATAAATATATATACCTGAAGTACAACTATGTCACATGTAATTCTACATTTAGCTATTTGAAAAACTCAAAGATAAATGGATTTTAGCCAGAAAGTACAGAATAACTATGATAAAGCTCACAGACCAAAAGAAGTTAAAGAGGAATGAAGGCCCAAGTGAGGATACTTGAATCCCACTTAGGAGGAGGAACAAAATAGCTATAGGAGGCAGAGGGACAGAGGGGTCTGGGTGGAAGAATGGAGGGAAGAGGGAAATAGGGACCAAGATCAGGTGTTGGAAGACAGGAGAGAGGTCCAGAGGGCAAGGAGAATGGATAATAATCTGCAGCTACCTAAGGATGGGCATAGGAGAAATCTCTAGGCAGTCCCTGAGTCCTGGGATGAGGGAGGCTCCCAGGAGTCAATCAGGGATGGACTGAGATGCCTAACTGTGGAGCCATAAAACCAGAACAGACCCCTTCTTGTAGCAAGGCAGGACCCCCAGTAAAGGGATATGGACATCAACCCATCTACAGAACTTTCCACCCAAAATTTGACCTGCCTAAAAGAAATGCAGGGACAAAGATGGAGCAGATACTGAAGGAATGGCCAACCAACAGCCAGCTCAATTTGAGACATATCCCATGGGTAAGCACCAATCCCACAATATTAATGCTGTCCTCTTATGCTTACAGACATGAGCATAGCATAGCTATCCTGTGAGTATCTCTTCCCAGCAGCTGACTGAAACAGATGAAGATAACCAGAGCCAAACATTGCATGGAGGTCAGGAACTCTTATGGAAGACTTGAGGAAGGGATTCAAGGCATGAAGGGGACAGGAACCCTATAGGAAGACCAACAATGTTAACAAATCTGGAATGCTAGAATATCTCAGAGACTGAGCTGCCAACCAAAGAGCATTCAGGGGCTGGACTAAGGCATGGGACACAAATGTAGCACAGATCTACCTTGCCCTGCCTCAGCTAGAATGAATGAGACTAATCTTGCAGAAACTTGATATGCCAATTTGGGAAGATACCAAGGGGGTGGGGGAAGGGTCCCACCTTCTCAGAAGCAAAGGGAAGGGAGGAAGAAGGGAGAGACTCTGTGAGGGGCAGACCTGGAGGAAAAGCAGCATTTGAGATATAAATAAATAAATAAATAAATACAAAACAAAAAACAAAACACACACACATACACACACAAATAAATAAAAAACAGAAAAAAGAAAATCCTCCCAAATGATTTTGATTCCCAGTTATGGCATATAAGTAACCATTTATTCCATAACCATAATAAATACTTGTTGTGCCACCTCTCTTTCTCTATTTTCTTTTCATTTTTAAAAACATTTTCATATATACAAAGTTTTGATTGACCTCCTATCACATCCTCTCCTCTACTTCAGTGTCCCACATTCATATAAACACTTCCATCCCATTATTCTTACTTCCTATCATACATGTTCTATTGCCCTCACCAACATCCCTTCCTCTGGGATCATTATTTCCTGTTTCATTTGCCATAGCTAATGTCTTTGCTTCTACACACTCAATGCAATGAGATATAAGTTAAAAATAAAATAGTAACTATGACCCAAAATGAGAACGAACACATGGAGCCTCTCTTACTCTGACTGAGTTACCTCCTGAAACAGTATTTTCCAGTTCTACTGATCTTCTGGCAAATTCTATAACATTATTTTTGAACTGTTTGAAGAAATTTTCATAGCATACATGTATGGCATATGCCTTATCCTTTGATCATGTAATGGACAGTTAGGTTAATTAGAATCTCCCTTTTATTTTGAAAATAGGTATATGAAACATGTGTGTGCAAGGATCCTTGTGAAAAAATATAGAGGAAGTCTCATATATTCCCAAGAGTGGCAGATTTGGATAATAGGAAACTTCTGTTTTCAGATTGTTGGAATAGTTTTTTACACTTACACTCACTGTGATAAAGAAACCCCCATTACCCATATTACTGCTAGGTTCTGTCTCCATTTTCTTTCTTGATGATAAAATTTTTCACTGGTGTATCATTGAATCTTAAAATAATTTGTATCTGCATTTGCTATATGGCTAAGGATGTGAAGTATGGTTTTGGTTATATGTATATGTATATGAGGTATGACTCTATGCTCACTTCCTGAAGGAAACCCAAAGAGGTTGTTTGCTTTCTTGTTTTAGGCTTTGATCATTTTACATTCTGTGAATACCACCCACTTGTAGAAGGCATAGCTGAGAAAAGTTGTGTCTTGTCCTGATTGACTGCTTTGCAGAAGCTTTTGGGTCATATCCCATCTCTCTGGTCAATTGCTCCCCTTATTTCCTGGGCACGGAAATATATTAAGAAAGCTCATATCTCTACCTATATCTACAAGCATTTTCTCAAAGTTTACCCCGGGTAGTTCAAAGTCTCATATGATATGCTCAGGTCTTTCATAAATTTGAAGCTGCTCAGGGTTGGAGATAAAGATCTATTTTCACTCATGCAATAGCAATACCCAGTTTTCTAGCATCACTTGCTAAAGGGGCAGCCTTCTCTCAAATGGATCCTTTAAATCACTTTCAGCAAGTATGTGGCTGTAGCTATGTGGGTTTATATCAAAATTTTATGTTCTGTTCCACTGATATATATGCTGATTTTCTTCTGATATGATGCTTTTGTTATCATGTTTTTATTTTATAGTATGAAATAAACTATGGTGATACCATCAGCCTCACTTATGTAGTTAACTTTTTCATTTCCTGGATTGGTTTGGTTATCTAAGATCTTTTCTGCTGTCATGTGATTTCTTATTGTTTTCCTTTAACTTATTCATCTATGTAAGAATGAGGGTAGAATTTAGAGGAAGATTTCAGCAAATATGTGGATTGCTTTGGGTAAAGTAGCCATGGCCAAAGTATTAATCTCTCTAGTCTCTGCATATGGGACCTCTTTTTGCCTTCTAGAGTCTTCTTCAATTCATCTCTTAAATGTTTTAGGTTTTATTGTAGAAGTTTTTCATTACTTGGGTTGGGTTTATTCCAAGTTATTTGCATGTATACGTGTTTGTGATTGTGTGTGTGTGTGTTTATGTGTGTGTGTGTTGAATATATAATAATTTATCTAAGGTTTTTCTGAGCATCTTCATTGTTATTGACTTGTGGTAAAGCTATTTCGTTGCTTGTAAGGTATCACATATCATTATAATGTTTATTTTCATAGATTTTATGGCTAATAAACATTGCTATTGTAAAATTAACATAGATATCAGATAAAATAAGATCTATGACCTCTTTCTCTCTCTCCCTCTCTCTTGTCAAGGAAAAATAGATGAACACATCTGATAAAATGAAATTTAGTTTTATGGTTTTGTATAACTATTATGAGGTATGTCACCACAGTAATGACTTCAATGAGCTTGCATTGTGAAGGAGCATGCATTTTAAAAAGTTCAATTATCATTTTATCACTTTATTAAAGATATAACAATTATCTTTTTTCTCATGTCTGTGGCCTGGCATCAAGCTTTGGACCTGACCCCATAACCACCACTCAAAATGTTTGCTGAAAGAGTAAATTTAGTTTGGATTTAATTCTTCTCTCCTTGGGATCATTAAGTGCAAGCCAGTTAACTATTGTCATGAAATGTCTAAACACAGTTAATTTCTGATATACATGCTAAGTAGGGTATTTGTATTCAGTTGGTGTTTGTTCTAACTCTCCCTGACTTCAAATGAGACTTGTGTGGCCAAAGACCCTTGGAACTGAACAACATTGATTGCTTTCTCTTTATACAAAAGCAATAACAACTATATAAACTCTACTTTTGTGGAGAAATGTTTATATGCAAGCAACACTGATTCTGTCTGTTTTAAAACAATCATATTCCAGCCCATTAGTTGTATATTTAAATTTTTCCACATTTTGCTTTTCTACTTACTGACCTCTGACTGAACCAGTTTGTGACCAGTGTATTAGTCATGGTAATTTAAATCCGTAAAGAACCAAATCAAAGCAAATTTTAAAGGGAAAGCTATCTAAACTTTTAGAAAGCTAGAAAAATGGTTTTGTTAAATAATAATATAGGGCGAAGGTAGAAAGCAAAGAAGGTGTAAAGAAATCTGATTTCTTGAGACAGATATCAAATGAAGAAAACACAGCATGTCTATTCTTTTAATCCTCTTTCTCTCTATATCAATTGTTTTATTTGTTTTGCTTTGGTTGTCTTGTTTTAATACAGGGTTTCTCTCTATGTAGCCCTGTCATGGAATGTGCTCTGTAGACCAGGCTTGCTTAAAACTCATAGAGATCTACCTGCCTCTGCTTTATGAATGCTGGTACTAAAGGTGTCCTTCATTACTTCCAAGGCAAGCCTTAGATATTTCTAGCCATTAAGTATCTATATAGTGACTATATACTTTCCAAGTAAAGTCTGCTCATCTCCTACCACCAAAAGCACTTCAGCATTTAAAATTTATCTTGGACCTTATATTTTTCCAAAAGCTTCATTGCAAGTGTTTAAATGAGAAGAGAATTTTAAAAAAGAATGGTCAAGTATATCTATCTATCTATCTATCTATCTATCTATCTATCTATCTATCTATCTATCTATCTATCTATTGGTTTTTTTTTTTTTTTTGGTTTCTTTTCGAGACAGTGTTTCTCTGTGTAGCCCTGGCTGTCCTGGAACTCACTCTGTAGACCAGGCTGGCCTCGAACTCAGAAATCCACCTGCCTCTGGCTCCCAAGTGCTGGGATTAAAGGCATGTGTCACCACTGTCCAACTGAATATTGCTGCCTTCTACACCAAGCTGTATCTTGAGAGAACTTGTCAGAGAACTAAGTTCTGCTTAATCTCCATTTTCATCTCTAGTGTTTTAAGTACCTATTCCTACCTATTAGAGCAAGGAATAAAAATCTACAACCCACGTTGAACATTCTTTTTTTTTCATTTAAAATATTATTTTTTAATTGGATTTTTTAAATTTACATTTCAAATGTTCTCTCCTTTCCTGGTTTCCCCTCCAAAAAACACCCTCCCTCTCCCGCCCCCCTCTCTCTGCTCCCCAACACACCCACCCCTGCTTCCTGGCCCTGGCATTCCCAAATACTGTGGCATAAAGCCTTCACAGGACCAAGGGCCTCTCCTCCCATTGATGACCGAGTAGGCCAACCTCTGCTACATATGCAGCTGGAGCCATGAGTCCCACCATGTGTACTCTTTGGTTGGTGGTTTAGTCCCTGGGAGTTCTGGGAGTATTGGTTAATTCATTTTCATATTGTTGTTCCTCCTGTGGGGCTGAAAACCCCTTCAGCTCCTTGGGTACTTTTTCTAGCTCCTTCATTGGGGACCCTGTGGCTGTGAGCATCCACTTCTGTATTTGCCAGGCACTGGCAGAGCAAACAGGAAGTCTAGTAATTCATCAGTTCTTTTTTTTTCCCCAGATAAATCAGCCAATATGTCTATTTTATAAGAAACTTGTACTGACTTTTTGATAGGAATAATTGTTTATTAAATGGCTGTTAGTAATAGCTTTGCCAACAGATCTGGAGAAGAGTGGTCTGGGCAAGAAGTGGCATCCACCGGGGTGCTTCCTCTCATTCCCTCCCCAGGGAGCTGTTACCACTGCCCCAGATCTGGACATACAGTCCCTGTGCAGCAGTCTGCACCAATCATCTTGATGAACTCTTAACTATGCCAGAGATAATTTTACATATTTGCTTCTCCTTTATGCCTTGGCTTTTGACTCAAAATCTTTGTCAAGTATGTCATATACTAGTGCACAATACAACTCAACAGAACTTGGGGAAAGCGATTCCTGCATTTTTAACCATAATAGTAGAAGGCAGGTTTCCCCCCAAAAATGTATAGTGAATTCACCAAACATGGGAATAGAGGTGAAATTTATATAATCTTCTTTCTTGAAATGATGAAACATCATGGACTACTGCTAGGACAGATACTACCTTGAAACCTTGATATGTATTTAAGAATCTGATTTTTGTAGTACAACTGATAACTTTGAATTTGACACCTTGATATAAAGTTAAGAATATGATTTTTATAGTATGACTAAAGGCCGGGTGATGGTGGTGCACACCTTTAATCCCAGCACTTGAGAGGCAGAGGCAGGCAGATTTCTGAGTTCGAGGACAGCTTGGTCTAGAAAGTGAGTTCCAGGACAGCCAGGGCTACAGAGAGAAACCCTGTCTCGAAAAACAAACAAACCAAACCAAACCAAACCAAACCAACCAAACCAAACCAATCCATTTAGTTGCAATAATTACTATTGAAATTAGGGTGAAGTACGTGGTACATTTAGCAGCAGAGCAAGTACTTGGTAAATGTGATCAAAATTGCTCACAGGTATAACCAGGCCTAGTTCATTTAGCTGTTCTCTGATAGGTCAGTGAAACATGCGGTTATTCATTATCAGAAACTGGAGCCAACTCCAGTCCAGTTCATACTGGAATCAAAACTCTTATGATCCAGGGCACTGGAGAGGTGACCTACTGGTTAGGACCTCTTTCCAAGGACCCAGGTTCAATTCCCAGTTCCCACTCCACAGTTCTCACTCACCATCGTCTAGCTCAAGCTCCAGGGAATCTGAGATCTTCACACAGGTCCACTTGCAGGCAAACCACCAGTGCACATTCAAAGAAAACAGATCTGCACAGCTTTCTCATGACTATGGGGACTTTTTTTGGTACATATGAATATGAGGTACGTACTGTTTTAGTTACTTTTCTGGGTGCGATAACAAGTCTGACAAAGGAGAGGCTTGATTGGCTCATAGTTTGAAGGTACAGTCCTTCCTTGCGTGGAAGGCATGGCAGCAGGAGCCTGAAGTAGCTGATCACCTGGCAGTCACAGTCAGACAACAGAGAGCAATAAACGCTGTTTCCTTTTGAATTGGTCTTATATTTCAGCCCAAGAAGTGTGATGCATGCACCCTGTCAGGGAACATTTTCTTTTTTCAATTAACCTCATCTAGAAAGTCCCTCATGGACAACCTCAGAGATTTGTTTCCCTTTCAACTTCTAATCCGCTAAAGTTGACAATCACAACTAACCATGAGACACATCAATTCTGTGCACGGGCTATTTTTAATTATGCAACTTTCTTTTTTTTAATTTTTTTTATTAGGTATTTTCCTCATTTATATTTTCAATGCTATCCCAAAGGTCTCCCATACCCAACCCCCAATCCCCTAACCACCCACTCCCCCTTTTTGGCCCTGGCGTTCCCCTGTACTGGGACATATAAAGTTTGCAAGTCCAATGGACCTCTCTTTGCAGTGATGGCCGACAAGGCCATCTTTTGATACATATGCAGCTAGAGACAAGAGCTCCGTGGAACTAGTTAGTTCATAATGTTGTTCCACCTATAGGGTTGCAGTTCCCTTTAGCTCCTTGGGTAATTTCTCTAGCTCCTCCATTGGGGGCCATGTGACCCATCCAATAGCTGACTGTGATCATGCACTTCTGTGTTTGCTAGGCCTCGGCATAGTCTCACAAGAGAGAGCTATATCTGGGTCCTTTCAGCAAAATCATGCTAGTGTATGCAATGGTATCAGCATTTGGAAGCTGATTATGGGATGGATCCCTGCATATGGCAATCATTAGATGGTCCATCCTTTTGTCACAGCTCCAAATTTTGTCTCTGTAACTTCTTCCATGGGTGTTTTGTTCCCATTTCTAAGAAAGGGTAAAGTGTCCACACTTTGGTCTTCGTTCTTCTTGAATTTCATGCGTTTGGCAAGTTGTATCTTATATCTTGGGTATCCTAAGTTTCTGGGCTAATATCCACTTATCAGTGAGTACATATTGTGCGAGTTCCTTTGTGGTTGGGTTACCTCACTCAGGATGATACCCTCCAGGTCCACCCATTTGCCTAGGAATTTCACAAATTCATTTCTTTAATAGCTGAGTAGTATTCCATTGTGTAAATGTACCACATTTTCTGTATCCATTCCTCTGTTGAGGGATATCTGGGTTCTTTCCAGCTTCTGGCTATTATAAACAAGGCTGCTATGAACATAGTGGAGCATGTGTCCTCCTTACCGGTTGGGACATCTTCTGGATATATGCCCAGAAGAGGTATTGCTGGATAATCCGGTAGTACTATGTCCAATTTTCTGAGGAACTGCCAGACTGATTTCCAGAGTGGTTGTACAAGCTTGCAATCCCACCAACAATGGAGGAGTATTCCTCTTTCTCTACATCCTCGCCAGCACCTGCTGTCACCTGAATTTTTCATCTTAGCCATTCTGACTGGTGTGAGGTGGAATCTCAGGGTTGTTTTGATTTTCATTTCCCTGATGATTAAGGATGTTGAACATTTTTTCAGGTGTTTCTCTACCATTCGGTATTCCTCAGGTGAAAATTCTATGTTCAGCTCTGAGCCCATTTTTTAATGGGGTTATTTGATTTTCTGGAGTCCACCTTCTTGAGTTCTTTATATATATTGGATATTAGTCCCCTATCTGATTTGGGATAGGTAAAGATCCTTTCCCAATCTGTTGGTGGCCTTTTGTATATTGACAGTGTCTTTTGCTTTGGAGAAGCTTTGCAATTTTATGAGGTTCCATTTATCGATTCTTGATCTCACAGCACAAGCCATTGCTGTTCTATTCAGGAATTTTTCCCCTGTACCCATATCTTCTAGGCTTTTCCCTACTTTCTCCTCTATAAGTTTCAGTGTCTCTGGTTTTCTGTGGAGTTCCTTAATCCACTTAGATTTGACCTTAGTACAAGGAGATAGAAATGGATCAATTCACATTCTTCTACATGATAACTGCCAGTTGTGCCAGCACCATTTGTTGAAAATGCTGTCTTTTTTCCACTGGATGGTTTTAGCTCCCTTGTCAAAGATCAGGTGATCATAGGTGTGTGGATTCATCTCTGGGTCTTCAATTATGTTCCATTGGTCTACTTGTCTGTCACTATACCAGTACCATGCAGTTTTGATCACAACTGCTCTGTAGTACAGTTTTAGGTCAGGCATGGTGATTCCACCAGAGGTTCTTTTATCCTTGAGAAGAGTTTTTGCTATCCTCAGTTTTTTGTTATTCCAGATGAATCTGCTGATTGCCCTTTCTAAATCATTGAAGAATTGAGTTGGAATTTTGATTGGGATTGCATTGAATCTGTAGATTGCTTTTGGCAAGATAGCCATTTTTACAATGTTGATCCTGCCAATCCATGAGCATGGGAGATCTTTCCATCTTCTGAGATCTTCTTTAATTTCTTTCTTTAGAGACTTGAAGTTCTTATCATACAGATCTTTCACTTCCTTAGTCAGAGTCATGCCAAGGTTGAGAAGGGTGTTGTTTCCCTAATTTCTTTCTCAGCCTCTTTATCCTTTGTGTACAGATAGGCCATTGACTTGTTTGAGTTAATTTTATATCCAGCTACTTCATTAAAGCTGTTTATCAGGTTTAGGAGTTCTCTGGTGGAATTTTTAGGGTCACTTATATATACTATCATATCATCTGCAAAAAGTGATATTTTGACTTCTTCCTTTCCAATTTATATCCCCTTGATCTTCTTTTGTTGTCTAATTGCTCTGGCTAGGACTTCAAGTTCAATGTTGAATAGGTAGGGCGTGAGTGGACAGCCTTGTCTAGTCCCTGATTTTAGTGGGATTGTTTCCAGCTTCTCACCATTTACTTTGATGATGGCTATTGATTTGCTGTAGATTGCTTTTTATCATGTTTAGGTATGGGCCTTGAATTCCTGATCTTTCTAAGACTTTTATCATGAATGGCTGTTGGATTTTGTCAAATGCTTTCTCAGCATCTAAGGAGATGATCATGTGGTTTTTGTCTTTGAGTTTGTTTATATACTGGATTACATTGATGGATTTCCGTATATTGAACCATCCCTGCATCCCTGGGATGAAACCTACTTGGTCAGATTGGATGATTGTTTTGATGTTGAACATTCTTTTATAGTTGCCATTTTAATTTCTCAAGCTATAAAATCGTAAAGTGTTGTGACTCAATAAACACTCATGTGTTTGACATATTAAGTAAATTCAGAATTTCAAATGCTCACATGGTATAATTGTGTACTTGAAAGTTTTTAGGGAATAAATTCATGTGTTTTCATTTATCACTTCTTATAGGCTTTCCATGGCATGGATTTTCCTCCTCTGGAGTTTGCATTTCAGCAACATAGGTAGATATTTATACACAACTTTTCTGTTTGTCTAGAGAAGGACAACACTTGCAGAGCACAAGTTATAGCAAATTTGCCTGTTACTATATTTTAGAATACACACAAACACACACACACACACACACACACACACATATATTCCATTAAGTATACAAATCCTCGACAACAGAAGTGCAAAAAACAGATAATCTTCAGTGGTCATGCCTTTTCTACATGTATGTTTCATTCCCTATGTCAAAGTGTCCTTGTTCCCAAATACCTAGGTCCTTAGACATGAACATACGGAGAGTCTAGTTTAAAAGCAGCCTTATAAAATTATAATCAGAGATTGGGATGTGAAGTTTACAGAACAACAGTGCTCAGTCACTAATCTGCATTCATGCCCAAAATGCAGCTGAAAATTCCAGTATGGCAATTCACTTAGAAAAAAATATATTTAAGCACTTGTTAGAAGTCAGAAAATTCCAATGCAGGAATTTTCTTAGAGACAAACATATTTTTTACAGAATAGCAGGGAGTAAAAAAAAATGTTCTACCACCCATCTGTCCTTTATCTTTAAAAAATAAGAAGAAGAAGTGGGCATGGCCTAAAGCTGAGAATCTACACTGGTTTTGTTCTTTACACGAATACTGAAGGTTCATCCTGGGGAGATTTCCCTCCCCAATATCTCACATATTTAGTAAATTACAATATCTCTAGGATACTTAAAGGTCAAGAATTGATGTCAGAGGCATATATTGTGCAGTTTGTTACAAAAGATTTAAAACCAAAAAAAGAAAAAAAAATCTAGGCCATATCCTTGCTGATGAGTTACAATGTTGTCACTTTTGACAACATATAACATTTAGCCTCATTTCATCATCTACCAAGTGGGGGTAATACCATAAACCTTCAGGGTGTTGGAACTTATAAAATATGATTATGGCTTAAAGTTGGCTCCATTCTAAATTGTGACCTCAGGCCCACTAAAGCATTGTGAGGTTTTCTGCTTCAGTTTGTATTAACCTATGTACTGCTTGATTCACCATTGCTATCTGCATTCAGACAGGTGTCAAAAGCTACTGCCAATGGCTGTTAAACAAGGAAGATTTAATTTTGAGCTATCTTTTTAAAAGGGCAAATTCCAACGTTTGCCAACCAAAGTAAAACTTGTTTGCTGCACTGCTGTTCCTTTTGGATCACAAGATTTTACCTGAATCTTCAACAGATGAGTTCTAATTACTGTGGGTGGAAATCATGTTGCCATTGATTTGGAATCTGATTCAATTATCAAAGGCATGTTGCTCTTAAAGCATGTTGCTTGCTAAGTGGCTTCCCACCACCGTAATCATTTACCCTCAGTGACCAGTACTGTTCTTAGAAGCACTGCTGACAAGGGAAGATTTCATTTTTAATGTTCGTGGGGTCTGAAGACAATTTCCAGCCAGTGTGGAAAAAAGGAGAAATCTTAAATGAAGGTATTCTTTTATGAAAGGAATGTGTTCTAAGATAAAAGAATGAGATTCTGGTGTGACAGGGAGACAATTTATTGCCTTGAATGATGGCACAGAGCAGCAATTCCTTCTGAGTTGCAGGTGACCCCTACTCTGATGCATGATATGAGTATAATCACCCTTCTCCACATGGAATGGACCCTTCATTTTTAAACCAAGCTGGCGCAGTGATTAGTTCTGCTAAGTGACTCTGAAGAGACCCATTTGTTTAGTACTGTATGTAATTTTAAAAGAAAGGACATGTCAGCACCAGGGAGGAGAGTCAAATGAGGTCACTAAAGAAAGAGTAGGGAAATTCTGCCTGCACCACTGCCTTGTTTTACTCTATCCCATCTCCAGTGACCTATGCTGCTGAAGATGGATTCAGCAACTAAATGGAACCTTCATTTTCTCATTCACTGAATGACCAGGCCAGCTCCTCTCTGCCCTCAGAAACAGATCCTCATTTCTCTATTTCATAGGATATCACACTTAACCCTTGATGTGATAAGACCATTTGAACCTCACCATTCCCTGTACGTATGCACTGATAGTCTTATAGAAGTCCTGCATATTCAAAATTCACATCTCTGCGATGGCATTTGATCCATGTAGGTGGTAGAACAGTGTGTGTGCTCCATCTGCAGTAAGGGTGAAATATCCTAGACAAACCCCTTTCTGTACTCATAAATTACAACTGAGCAAAGTAGTCAAGCACTGCCGTTTTTGGCTTATAGTGATCTCAAACTTCAAGTGCCCTATACTTTGAAAACAAAGTTATCACCAGGGCCCTTTGGAAACCCAGCTGATAGTTCAAATTCATCTGAAAATATTCTTACAATAAACATCTCATTATGCTTTCACAGGTTATACATTTTATTGAAAATAAAAGACAAAAATAGACTAAACATCACAACTGGCTCACCAAGTTTTCTCTCCTGTTCCACAATCCTAAAGGTGTTTTTGAGTCATAGCCTCTAGTTTCTAATACTACCTGTCTCTTGCTTATGTGTCCCTGTCATCCATTTACAAGAAATGATGAATAAGTTTTTGTTTTTCATATTTATGTTTCACAGTGCTACAAGAAGATGATCATGTGAAAAACATATCAAAAGTTTGAATTAAGTATAGCAAGAAAGAGAACCAGAAGGGAGGG
This sequence comes from Mus musculus, assembly GCF_000001635.26. NCBI lineage: Eukaryota > Metazoa > Chordata > Mammalia > Rodentia > Muridae > Mus > Mus musculus. The sequence goes on from NC_000074.6 coordinate 102,168,850, forward strand.
TGGGGCAGAGAGGGAGTGAGAGAGGAAAGTGCTTTTAAAATATGAGCAAAAGTATTTTAAAAAAATAAGGCATCACTATTCACACATTGCTCTTCTGTGCTGCAGCCCTGAACTGTTCAGTACAAAGGCTTATCTTCTTTCGGCCTATTATTTACTGCTCTGGTTATCAGCTTTTGGAGTGCTTCTTTGAAGGGGTTTTGATGGATCTCATTGGCTTCAGCCCTTCTGAGCTACTTAAAAGGGTTTGAAAATGGAAAGCTTTGAAGGGTAGGGATTATAACTTCCTTTCAGTTGTCTGTTTCTCTCCAGAAACACTAAATGGAAGCCAACCCAGGAATTCATAATTTTCTTTCTTATTTGTTTCTTTCTTGGTTTGTTCTATTTTCATATCAACAGTAACCAGGGAATTATGCTTTCATTTCACATTCAAGGATTTCAGATTGGATACTTCTGTGAGATGAGGTCTACTGATGTAAAGTTTCTGTATAGTCAGTAGTGACCACTTTATCTTTAGGGACATAAATACTAGGCTATCAGATATCAGAGATTCAAGATAAACTGGGAACACTTATTCAGTCAGTTAAGCAGTCTTTCCAGAGCCCTATTTCTTTATCTTTAAAAAAATGGAGATAATACTAACTCTGGGGAAGAGACATAAAAAATAAATGTCAAAATGCAAACACTAACCATTCATCTTTTCCTACAATAGTGCTAGCATTTAGTAAACTCCATATTAGTTTATGCATAAAGGGAGAAGTAAGGGCAAGCAAAAAGTAGTCTAGAACCTTCCGAGTTGATTATGGGTTGATTCAAAAAAAAATTAACTCAATTAGATGTTGCATAACTACAACTCAAGACACGTTATAAAGAAAAGAAAGATTCTCCTAAAACAGTAAACTTTTCCCCCCAGAGCAATTTCTAAAGAGACTGACCTGGATCTGAAATCAAAGCAGTTCATCTTGCCTTATGCCAAGGTGAGATGTGAAAAATGGTAGAGAAGCTATTCAGATGAAAGATTAGGGAAAGTACTTTATCAAAGGTACTAGTAATGGCTTAGGACCCCAGAATGGCAATATGTGATAGTATCTCAGAAAACTAGACTATATTGAATTGGGTAATCAGTAAAGGTGTGAACTGCCTTACTCAAGGGCTAGACTCTGTGGACCATGTTAAATGTTTCAGTACTTATGAGGGCTTGCAAAATATTCCTTATCATTCAAAACTAATAGTATTGTGTCTCTTAGGGTAAAAAAGGAACCTTATATCTTTCTTTTGTTATCTTTGTAATGGTTGTTTCTGCATCACTGGGTGAGCTGCAAACCAATTTATTTACTCTGAATTATGGTTCCAAGTGTACTTTGATATGACCTCCCCAAGTAGAGTTCTCTAGTTCTTTTAAAATCCCAGAATTTGAAGGAAACTCCAACAGTCATCTTTGAGATAGATTGGTGTCTGGTGAGATCATCAACAAACACAGGAGGACTATTTGAGTATATAGCAAGTTCTGATTGAGTTCTTTTTCTGCTATTTGGGTTTTTTTTCTTATTTTATCTATTTCCCTTTTCATGTCTCCCTCTATCTCTCTCTTTTTCACCCTCTCCTTTTGCCTCTCTACTTCATTTCCCCCTTTCTCCTGTCTCTATGAAAGTTCTCCCAAATTTAAAAGGAGACATTCTGCTCATCACTGCTGGCTGTGCCTCTGTCACACCCAACTGGCAGGAGACAGTATTCCAAGCTGGTTGGGTTTGGGGACCCCACAAGCTTCCAGGGGGAGGGTGGAGCTCTTGGGGTCCCACAAGTCTCCTTTGGATAGAAGCATAAGCCCAGAGAGACAAAGATAGAATAGAGGAATAGGGAATGGCCAACCAATGACCAGCCCAAATTGAGATCTGTCCCATGTGTAGCAACCAATCCCTGATTCTATTAGTGACATTTAGTTTTCTTGTATAGATATGTATAGACATCTATGATCCTTGTTATCTGTATTTGCAGACAGTAGCCTAGCTAGCATAACTCTTCTCTGAGAGGCTCTATCCAGCAACCAATTAAAACAGATAAGGAGGCCAACAGCCAAACATTAGATGGAGCTCCAAGAGTCTTCTCTAAGAGTTGGGGGAAGGACTTAAGAGCTTGAAGAGGACAGGGACTCCACAGAAAGACCAACAGAATCAACTAACCTTAACTTTTGGGGTCTACCAGAGACTAAACCACCAACCAAAGAAAATTATAGGTTTGAACCTAGGCTCCCTGCATATATGCAGCAAACATGCAGCTTGGTCTTCTTGCAGGACCCTCAACAACTGGTGCAGAGCTGTCCCAGAATCTGTTGCCTGCCTGTGAATCCTGTTCCCCTAACTGGGCCACCTTATCTGGCCTCAGTTGGAGAAAATATAGCAGTACACAACTAAATACTTAAATTTATCCTGGCAGCAACAGTGGTAAAGGTGATAGTGGCTGCTGCAGCGGCATGTTCCTTGTAACCCACTCCAATGCTCTTGGTTTGTGAATACAACACTCACAAACACACACACACACACACACACAAACACACAAACAATTTTCATAAGCCTTAAACAGCTCAATGACTAGGCCACTTCCTAACCTACACATGGCTAATCCACCTCCCTCTGATATTCCCAATTTGTTATTTACTGAAATTGATATTCCATCTTTGCTGATCTGGATCCAGTTAGGCAGGTCTTTTTGGGGCCACTATTCCTTGGCTCCTACATGGCAGCTATGCTTTCTATCCAGTACCTTCTCTGGTGTGGTGTCCCCTCTTTTCCATCTTCTGCCTCTTTTCCTCTCTTCTCTACCTTCTTCTTGTTCCTTCCAGCTTCCTCAGTCTGTTGTTTTAGGAATCCTAAAAGTCCCACCTGTGTCTTCCCTGCTCAGCCACTGGCTGCTGGCAACTTTATTTACCAAGCAAAACCAACTGGGGACAGGTTCCCTAGGTGGCTTGTGTATGTGTGTGTTGGGAACAAAATAAAGGCAGGGTGGGGGGAGGCCTGGGGAGAAGTGGGGGAAGAAAAATATGCCACATCCTGCCAGAGTTCTTGCTCTCTAGGCAGGTGGACGTGGGGAGACTGCCAGGCACTTTCCACAAGGCCCCAGGTGGAGATCTAAGCCTCTGACCCACATGGCAGGAGGTGGAGAATGGAGAAGGGGCAGCCCCCAAGGACCTCGAGGCCACACCCTGTAGCCCCAGGTTATAGGGAAGAAGGAATAGGGGAAGAAGTTCCCAACATTGACCAGAGTGTGCAGAGGGTCTTGATGGAGCAGAGACTCTCTATGGTTTAAGAGCTTTAATATAGAAATGCAGGAGAAAGAGAGAAGGTAGATAGAGAGCGGGGAGCTAGACAGAAAGAGAGAAAAGAGAGGAGAGGAGAGGAGAGGAGAGGAGAGGAGAGGAGAGGAGAGGAGAGGAGAGGAGAGGAGAGGAGAGGAGAGGAGAGGAGAGGAGAGGAGAGGAGAGGAGAGGAGAGGAGAGGACAAAGAGAAAGGGAAGAGGAGAGAGAAATGAGAAGTAAAGGAACAAAGGAATAAGAGCAAGAGGGCGAGGTGGGGGCTCCATCAATGCGCTACTGTTGCCAGTGTTGGGAACTCCTTCCTTCATCCCTCTCTCCTATAACCCTGGGGCTGCAGGCTGTGGCCTCAGGGTCCCCAGTCAGGGGCTGCCCCTTCTCCACCCCCTGCCCGTGGGTGAGAGGCTTAGATCTCCACCCTGGGCCATGTGGAAAGCTCCTAGTAGTCTCCCATGTCTGCCTGCCCAGAGCACAGGAACTCTGGCAGGACACAGCATATTTTTCCTCCCCCACTTCTCCCTGGGCCTCCCCGTCCCCCTTTTATTTTGTTCCCAACATGTGTGGACTTGGGGATCCTCATGAAATTTGGGGGACCCAAAATTAACAAAGTACAAGCAGCACCCTGTGAATTGATGAGGGAGAGTAGAGAGGGGAGAGACACAAGGATGGGCCTTCTCCTTCTTAGAGGGATGAGGAGGGAGAGTAGGGGGATGTGTGTGCTGGGGTAATGAAAGGAGGATGGACTGATATTGGAATGTAAAGCCAGTAAATTAAGAAACTAATAAACTATTTCCTGCCTTAAAATAAAATAAAAAAGGGAAGGCAAAAGAAAAAAATAGCATTTTCTATCAAGACTATAACACACTTATACTCACAATAAAAGAAGAGCACATGAAATGAGGAAACAAACCATAAATGAGGGCTAAGAGGGACAATAAGAATGAAAATTAAATTTGAGGCATCAAAATAGTTTTCTAGAACACTCAAACACAAATAGTCATTACATCTAAAAAAAAAAGTCTATCATTTTAACCTAAAATACCCTACTCATTACTACTGTGGTTGACTTGATTCTTACTTTCTTTAATTCTGCATTGATATCTGAGACAAGAATTTGTATCAGATCACCCACATTATGTATGCTTTCAGACTTCTATTTGCAATAAAGATTGGATTCTTCCTTTCCTCCACCTAAAATCCCTCTCTACCTCATTATCATCTGAAATGTGTAGCATTAAATACACACTTCCATGCAAGCAAATCTATGCAGTGGAACATTTAGACAGCTTGCATTGTATTGGCTTGGAAGGGCCAGGCATTTCCACCATGACAACTCTGAAGACTTTTCCATCTTACTTCTTAGAGCAGTGACTGTGGTAGAACAGCTTAAAGCACCAAATGGGCCCCTCTCATTTCATCATAATGCAGATGATGATCAAAGCTAGGAATTATACTAAGAATTGTTGCATGAAACTCTCCTAGGGTGACATACCACAACATGTGCACACACACACACACACACACACACACACACTGAAACTATTCCCACATTGAAAACTTACAGTGGACCCAAGTAGGGATTATATTGAAAGTAACATAATGAACCAATGAGTTCATTGGAATTCGTAACAGTAGTCTGAGCAGTGATCATTTAAAGGTATCTCTGTATGGCCAAATGCTGCCAATTGATATAAACTGCAAAACTGGGGATATTTAGATTATTTGCAGTAACCATGATGAGTCAAAAATTCTCCTTTAAGGATCTCACTTTATCCATGGAGCTCAGTTAGTCAGTTTTATTGTGGAGCTTTCATGACAGCTTCCCCAGATGTTAGAAGTTGGTCTCCTACATGAACCTTCTGGTTGGACTGTCTCAGCAGGAATTCGCCACACAGTGTTACATGGCCCGAGTCTTAAATAAATGCAATAGGCACATGTATTTGAATACTGGTCCCCATGTGACACAGCTGGTTCACGAGACATAAAATTAGTTATCAAAAGAGACAATGATTGTAAAAAAAAAGATCGATGCGGTGAGCATCTACTTCTGTATTTGCCAGACACTGGCATAGCCTCATAAGATTATATGCCCCATTACAGTGGAATGCCAGGGCCAGGAAGCAGGAGTGGGTGGTTTGTGGAGCAGGGCAGGGGGAGGGTATAGGGGACTTTGAGGATAGCATTTGAAATGTAAATATAGAAAATACCTAATATTTTTTTAAAAAAAAAGAAAGAAAGAAAGAAAGAAAGAAAGAAAGAAAGAAAGAAAGAAAGAAAGAAAGAAAGAAAGAAAGAAAGAAAGAAAAGAAATATAAATGGGGAAGGTATAGCCAAGCCCTGGATCTTGTCTATTTATATCTGCTTCCTGGTCATGTAGATCACCAAAGATCCTTAGTGCCTCACTCATATCAGAATGAATACCACACAATTTCACTACTATGATGCACTGGAATCCCATGAAACTAAATAAAAATAATTCTTTGCTCTTTCAATTTGCCTGTGTCAAATTATTTCATCAAAGGGATGATCAAAATAACTATTATAGAGCTTTACTAGATGTTATACACACGACATATTAGCTTTCCCTGGCCATGCACTGAGGTCTATTCTTACTTTCTCTGTTTATAGCTATAAAGCTGAAGCTCAGAATAAAAGTGCTTCGGGGTCACACAGCAAATGGCATGGTTTCAGTTTAGGCATAGACAGGCATGCTATGTCCAGAGGACACTATAAGCAATATAACCATATCTAAATTTATTAATTCACTTTAATGAGAAATCCACATTTCCAGGTTGTTCTGACTACAGGACTATGTGGTTACTGTTGTCAGGATATCTTCACCAAACTTTTGTGATGATAATGCCCTATTTAAAGAACTCTGCAATAATAGCACCTAAAATACTGTCATGGTCTTCCCAAGAGTCAATGTCTCTAAGCCACTGATGATGATTGCTATTTCCCCTTCTTGTATCTTGAAAGATGCTGGAGTTAATATCCAGGCTGTACACCCTATTCTATAAACCAATACCACCATCCCATTGATATTTTGCTAAAAGCCCAACACACAATATTCCAGGCCCATTATTATATGCCTTCGGTAGCATGAACTGAATAAAAATGGACACATTACACAGTCATGGTTCCTTCAAGAGTGATTGGAAATAGATCGAAAAAGCTGCAGCACTAACTCAACCAGCCATTCCATCATCAGCTTGTCTCAGGGTAGTAATAAACTTCTCGGTCTGCTAAATTTATGGAGTGGAAGTGTGAGCACAGCCTCCGTGTGCTACCCACAGTTTTTCTCAGGTCAGTAGAAGTGATATGAGGATCTGCATGCTGACCACCATACGTTCCATGTTTTACCAATGTTCTATCATTAATGATTACTTCAATAATAGCTCATTAGCTGAGGAAATCCATCAGGCTGGCTTATCAAAGAAGATAGAAAGGGGGGGTGCAAAACAGAAGTGCTTTGATATGATATTCCAGATATACAGATAACTCATAAAGTTTAGAGTTTAACTTACAAATACCCTCTTTGTCAGTATAATCCACCAATATAACCAAAAATACAGGGCCATGAAAGAATTAGGCAGGTGCATTTCTGGGTCATCTTTCCCTCAAATGAAGGGACCAGGTGAGAGAACCCTACAATATGATCCTTTATGGAACTGTGAAAGTCTAAGATGTTCATTTCTCTTTTTGACAAGGCGGTTGACTTTATATCATCAAATGGTAATGAAAAGTAGTATTTTCCCTTGAAGGATTTGGCTTACTGTCACTGTTCTTTGAGGACTTATTCTATCTGCCTTATTTTTTTCCAGTTTTTTTTTCTTCCTTAACACTGACAAATTTTCTAAGTGAATTTTCAAGAACATTATGTCAGCCTTTGATGATTTTTGTATCCATCCTTCTACCTCCCATGATTTTTTTTTTCGGGACAGACAATGTATTTGGTAATGCTTGGATTAGGGACTGCCTTCTACACTCAGATGCCAGCCCCATCGAGGCCAGTACTTATCTTGACTCACTGTTTCATTTTCAGCATGATAAAATATATAATAGAACAATAAGATCTAAGCCACAAAAGAATACCTCAAGTAACTTTTAAAATATATTTAAGTTTAAATGTATTCTTCTTAATTCTTTGAAAATTCCATGCAATGTATTTGATCATATTCACCGACAGCTAATTTCACTCCTCCCAAATTTATCCCCATCTCCCTAACCCACTCCAAATTCATGTTCTATTTTTTTCAACTTCATGTCTTTTTAATTTTTAAAAAATAACTCAGTCAATTCCAACTTGTGTTACACATGAAATTTTGCACGTGGAGTCATCCATTAGAATGTGACCACTCTATTAGGAACAACCATAATGAAACTGACTCACTCCTCCTGTTATTGTAAATCTAGCCAAGAATCCACGGCTAGGGAGCTAGCAATCCTTCTTGCTCTTAGTATGTAAACCATGCTCCAGTGGATGGCCCTATAAATGCAGGTACATGAACAACAGAAATTACAAAATAGATGTCCTATTCAATTACAAAAAGTGAAAGAATTTGGGGTGTCAGGAGGTAGGGATAGATCTTGGAAAAATTCAGGTAAATAAGTAAGCGTTATTATGGTCAAATTTATTGCATGGAATTTTTAAATAAAAAATGCCATTGGTGGACAAACATATTCTGTGTGTGTGTGTGTGTGTGTGTGTGTGTGTGTGTGTGTGTGTGTGTGAGTATGTGTATGTGTGTTTCATGCAGAAATTGTCCAAATAGTCTGAAAAGTACTTACTGTATCAAGGTTCGTTAGTCATTCATATATTCCAACACATATTTATTCACTTGCCATTTAAGGCATTTCCAGGAACATTGTTATATAATGCTAAATAAAAATCTAGCCTTGATTTTATTTCTTTATATAAAGTAAGGTCATTGGTACACATTGTTAAAACTAAAAAAGAAAAAAATATAAATCCTAACCCTGTATTTATATTTGAGTCTTTGCTGGTGAACTTTCTATATGTTCTTTATAAGAGTATAGAGTGTAGCTTATCACTGTATACACAGCACTCTGGAAACAGACCAGTAAAGTGCCATGAGTTGAGGCTATAGAGAGTGACCAGCCTAGAGTGATGCCATAGATGAAAGAAGTAGAAAAGAAGCAAAAAAGAAAGACAGAAAGACAGAAAGACAGACAGAAAAACAGACAAACAGGAAGAAAGAAAGAAAAAAAGAAAGAAAGAAAGAAAGAAAGAAAGAAAGAAAGAAGAAAGAAAGGAGAAAGAAAGAAAGAAAGAAAGAAAGAAAGAAAGAAAGAAAGAAAGAAAGAAAGAAAGAAAGAAAGAAAGAAAGAAAGAAAGAAATGAAGGAAGGAAGGAAGGAAGAAAGAATGGAAGGAAGGAAGAAAGAAAGGAAGGAAGATTATAGATAGATAATAGATAGACAGACAGATGATAGAAAAATGATATTTGAAAGGACATTTCTGTCTGTTTGAAAAACAGAATTTCCTTTACAAGGAAATTCTGTATTTATAATTAACCAAGAATCTACATGGTTTCTACATGTGATGTCAAGAAACAAAGTAAATTTCTTCTGAACATCAGGAACGATGACCAAAGCAAACATTTTCCATGTTCAAGCAGAACCAGTGCTTTTGTAAGCCATTGCTATACTGTAGTTACAGCACAAAGAACATAAGCCGAGCTTAGTCAAAAGACAAGGCTCTTGGATATGCAGGGTATGTATGCATTTCATGTGAGGATGTTAAAGTAGGCACAAGAGGAATGTCTGGAGTAACAGTTGTGTTTTAGAGGAAAAACTTGGAATTCTCAAAGCAGCATGTTGAATAAAAGCCAAATATAATACTGTACATCTGGCATACTTTCTAGAGAGATCTAAGAAATTAATTTTGCTGTAAACTAGTCTTGGTTTCTACTGAATCCCTCTATGTAAGCATGTTAGATTTGATGGTTGTTGGCTTTTACTCACTTGAGTTTTGATACACAGCTCCAAGTTTTACAGGGAAACAAAACAGCACAGTCCATATTTAATAACGGTTTACTCTATATACCTTCATGCCAGCACATTATTCACTACTTGCATGGTGATTTGGCAGTTCTGCCCTGACACATCCATACTCATTAATAGGACAGCTCTTCATAACCTCTAAATATAAAACAGGCTTATGCAGCTGAACCAAAAGTCATCTCCTCAAAGTCTCAGAATTCATAAAGCAGAGTAATTTCACATTTTCTCAGCAGGTGTGCAGCATCATGCTATGGCTTGAACATCTTAGATCAGAGGTCTTCACAGTGGGATGATCAGGTCAGCAGCAGCAAATCAAAACAAAAACCTGATAGAACTGCAAATTCCCAGGCACCATGTCAAAGTTACTGAATGAAAACTTTAGGAGTAGAGTCTACCATGTGTATTTTAACAGGTGTTCTTGGTGATTCTCATGGTCATTCCAGGTTAAGAACAGCACCCAAACCCTGTACAACTCGTGTTCTGTGATGCTGAGATCACGCATGCCCCATTAATTCTGTGATCACTTGTTTTTTTTTTAATTCTAAGTTACAAATGAGCTAAACTATGTTTAAGGATAATTGAGACTGCACTTAGCAGACAGATCACAGACAGATACAATTAGCTGCAATATCAAAATTTCACACTCACGAACACATGGATTGGGATCAGCAATAAAGAAAGATAGTTACTAGATATCAAATTCTATGTTGCGTATACTTGTGGATTTTTTGCTGTATACTTCTGGTTGGGGGGGGGGAGCAATGTAAAATATCACTCTATGGTACCGATGCATTTCTGAGATTCTGGGACATTTAAATAATTCCCTGGTTGTAAACTTCAGAGTAGTTCTTCAGACTGAAAATTTCATTGGTCTTAGTAAAATGCCATAGAACATCTGACCTCTTAGAAATTGGTGAAGAAAGAGAGTAATCAATTTTTTGACACACTGTAGCTTCTCAAATCCTTTGAATATTCTTTCTATTCTTCAGTGACTAGAAGAGTATGTTTTATAATGTAAATATGTACAAATTGGAACTATATTCAAAGATATCATTGAAAAAACTTGGGGAGTTATATTTCTTTGCCTAATTAATTTATTTTTATGTTGTTTTCTGCTTTCATCGTACAATAATTTTAAAATCCGGAAATAAAAGAGATTACTGGACTTTATACTACCTAAGTCTGAGTACTAGGATATACATTCAAAATGTTGGTCTGTATTTGTTCTATGATTCTGTGTCCTCAATATTCTCTGAATGTATAAAGGGACTTGAAGTTGCCTCTAATCAAACAAATACTGCAAAATCCCTGGGAAGTAACTTATTTGATTATATCACAAGAAATTCTAAGTCTATGTTTCTAACGGACATTTCCTGAAATGTTCTTTTTTTTTTTAATTTTAGTCACATTGTATTCATTTTTTGTGTGTTGTGGGGCTGCAGGTGCTATACCATGTAAGCATAGGCAAGAAGACAACTTTCAGCAGTTTGTTCTCTCTTTTAATCATGTGGGTTCCATGTAGCAGCCAGTGGCCATGGGTTATTTGGCTCCTGAAAGGAAAGATGGGGTTGGATGGGAAAGGTGGCGAGAGAAATAGTGAGCCAAGACAAAGTTCTCTGATCAAGGCCCAATGTTTACTTATAAGTCTGAGTGCCTATATCATTCTACAACTAGGCATACTCATGACTAGGTGAGATGAATGGATCCACTTATTGGCATATGATGTGATACTGATCAGGTATTTAATTAATATGGGGAAGAGGACATGTTTGTGTTTTTTCCACAGAATGTTGCAGATGCTGCAGGAGCTTGCTAGCTGCCAGAGTGATTGGTGTGACATACTGACACAAAAGGAGACTGCTGACCTGTGATCTTTCTGAGTGCCCTGACAATGTAACAGGAAAGCTGTGTTGGGTATATGTTCTTGACACCCCCCCCCTTTTCTTGCATATGTCCCAGACTAGACAAGCTAACCTACCTTGCTTCAAGCTTTTAGATGTTGCAGGACAGAGAACATAGAGACTATGGAAACTGATTTAGGAAAATTAACCAAGAGGAAGATTTATACTGACTCTTCTCTTTCCTTTAATGTGACCGGTTATTCTGACTCAATTGTGGACTGGTCTATAAATAAGTCCAGTATTGGAGATTCCAAATATGATGATGGCTAAAAATCTTTATGAGCCAGCAGAGTTAGCTTGGTGCATAGCCTCCACTATTTACATGAGAAGTAGAACTTTTTTTTCTGTTGATTCTCAAAGCCACATCCCCCACACCAGGAGGCCAGACTTGGGTCTGATCTTTGCTAATTTGCAACTGTGCCTGGGACATCACCACAGACAACCTTAATCTTGTTGCTTTCAGCTTTTGACTTTGTATTTCAAGCAGGTCAGTTGCCTCCATGTAGGCTTGCCTTCAGCAAAGCTCAGATGGCAGTTATTGATCACTATGAAGAGATTCATTGAGTACATATTATGGCTTTGGTCTGAATGGAGAAAAGGTGTGCAGTGAAGGCTGACAGCCAAAATCGGGCCACTGGTCTATGACTCTTTTTCGACCTACGATAGAGGTATGTGCCAAGAGGCCATATTTGTCCATAATAAATCCAAAAGAGCCTTATTTGCGCAAATAAATGAAAACAAGCTTCACAAATTCTCTAGGACAGGTCAGAAAACAGTCCAATAGATACAGTCCTAAGACAGGCATAGCTACCAGCCATGATAATTCCCAGGCAGGACCATGGAGCATAAGTAAATTTTTATGCCCCAGTCCAGCTGATTTTTAATAAATTAAAAGGGAGGAACTGTGCCATCCCCCCAGCCTTGAGCAGGTGGTTCAGACCTGGTTTGCCACAGTTGCTAGCTCACCTAGGATGGAGTCTTCCAAACTAGGTAAAGACTTTTGTCTGCCACATCTGCAGCTTCCTGTGAGAAGCTGCCTGCTGAGCAGCTGAGCTTGTTTTTCTGTCAGATCCCAACAAAACAACCATGAGACCCTGGCATGTTGGGGGATGTGTTCCCCCCTTTAACAAGCTCAGACTCATAAGTAAACATTGAGCCAAGATCAGAAAATTTTGTCTTGGCTCATTATTTCGTTTGCCGCCTTTCCCATCCTACTGCACCTTTCCTTTCATGAACCCAATAACCTGTGGTCGCTGGCTGCTACAGTCCCAGGATCCTTTGCCCACTGAACCACCTCACCAACCCCTAAAACTCTCAGTTAGTGGCTTTTACATAGTCAAGCTGCCCTAATTCCCTATGGAGACATATACATTGCAAAGGATTAAATATGGGTTCTTGTTGGCAAGCAAGAAGGACTAGAAGACCTTAGCCTGACATTCCATGAGAAGCTCATTCTGTCAGCAATAAATTAATGTACAAGCATATTCTCCCAGTCAAGTTTTCAGAATAGATCTTAATCCTGGATATGTTCTAGTGATAGAATCTATAGCAATTAATTTTTAAAAAAGTTCAAAATTTCCTACCTTCAAAATACATGACAAAATTTACATTCACCTGTGTTATATATTTCAAATCCTAAATGTGTTATGCAGCAAAAGATGTTGCAAAGATGAAGTACTTGAGAATGGAGGCTATCTGGTAGCTACTCCATGTAATATTTCAATTAGGTTTCAAAGTCATGGTCTCTTTTGTTATTTTCAGGTATTATATCAGATTATATTACGTAAATTATTTTTTAAAATGACCTTCTCTATGTCCTTCTCATCTCTGTCCTTATATTCTTTTGGTTGTATTCCTGTATCACTTGTCAGTCAGTGGAGTCTGTCCTTCCTCCCTCCCTCCCTCCCTCCCTCCCTCCCTCCCTCCCTCCCTTCCTCCTTTCCTTCCTTCCTTCCTTCCTTCCTTCCTTCCTTCCTTCCTTCCTTCCTTCCTTCTTTTAAATAAAATTTTGAATGAAATGGACAGGCATCATTTACCTCTCAGCTTTCACTCTACCTGTAGTTCATAGTGGAGAAACAAGTGAGTTTGTTGGGCTGAGTTCAGAGCATGTCTTAGGAGATTATTGAAAGGAGAGTAGGTGGGTGATTCATGCTCCAGTAAGGCAAAGTCTCTGACTAGCCTGATGAATTAATTCCCCATAATCATATAGGTAGAAACCTCTTCCCTTAGTGTCCCACACTATATTATTTAGTCTTCACCTGAAACCTCAATGCTGCTTAGAGCAGAGTTGCAAGCAATAGGCTAGGGAAAAAAAAAAGAAGTTGTAAAACATAAGAACAACTCTAATGACCTTCCCCATGCCTATTCCTCTAAAGGAATGACACCAGTCAACAAGTCAAGTTATGATGAACATTTGCAAGTCAACAAAATGGTACTCATGAAAGTGGTTGTTCTCTTTAGAGGATGGTACCACACAATGTTTCCTTGTGTAGCCTCATCCAGGTCTCAAACTCAAACCCTCATGCTTTACATACCTAAAAGTTAGGATTTTAGGGGTGCCTACCCATGCCTCTATACCTGCTGAAAGTGAACTTGCCACTTCCTTGCTTCCATCTAGATTTTCTACTTTTCATCTTGCCTTCCCCCAACATGAACTACATATACATACATAAATACATACATACATACATACATACATACATACATACATACACACATACATAGACACATGTATAGAGTCCTTAAAACATCAATAGTATTGATGTAAAAGCTATAACTCTTATTTTAGGGGGATTAAGAGATAATTTATGTCCAATTTTCTGAGGAACCACCAGACGGACTTACAGAGTGGTTGTACAATCTTGCAATCCAACCAGCAATGGAGGAGTGTTCCTCTTTCTCCACATCCTCACCAGCATCTGCTGTCACCTGAATTTTTGATCTTAGCCATTCTGACTGGTGTGAGGTGGAATCTCAAGGTTGTTTTGATTTGCATTTCCCTGATGATTAAGGATGTTGAACATTTTTTCATGTGCTTCTCAGCCCTTCAGTATTCTTCAGTTGAGAATTCTTTGTTTAGCCTGTACCTCATTTTTAATGGGGTTATTTGAATTTTTGGAGTCCAGCTTCTTGAGCTCTTTGTATATATTGGTTATTAGTCCCCTATCTGATTTGGGATTGGTAAAAATTATTTCCCAATCTGTTGGTGGCCTTTGTGTCTTATTAACAGTGTCTTTTGCCTTACAGAAGCTTTGCAATTTTATGAGGTCCCATTTGTCACTGGAAGATCTAGCAATACCTCTCCTGGGCATATACCCAGAAGATATAAGGACACATAGTCCACTATGTTCATAGCAGCGTTATTCATTATAACCAGAAGCTGGAAATAACCCAGATGTCCCTCAACAGAATAATGGATACAGAAATTGTGGTACATTTACACAATGAACTACTACGCAGCTATTAAAATCGAAGAATTTATGAAATTCTTGGACAAATGGATGTGTCTGGAGGATATCATCCTTAGTGAGGTAACAGAATCACAAAAGAAGTCACTTGATATGCACTCACTGATAAGTGGATTTTAGCCCAGAAACTTAGAATACCCAAGATACAAGTTGCAAAACACAAGAAAATCAAGAAAAAGGAAGACCAACGTTTGGATACTTCATTCCTCCTTATAATAGGGAACAAAATACCCATGGAAGGAGTTACAGAGACAAAGTTTGGAGCTAAGACGAAAGAATGGACCATCGAGAGACTACCCCACCTGGTGATCCATCCCATAATCAGCCACCAAATTCAGACACTATTGCATATGCCACCAAGATTTTGCTGAAAGGACTCTGATATAGCTGTCTCTTGTGAAGCTCTGCCAGTGCCTGGCAAATACAGAAGTGGATGCTCACAGTGGTCTATAAGATGGAACACAGGGCTCCCAATGGAGGAGCTAGAGAAAGTACCCAAGCAGCTGAAGGGGTCTGCAACCCTATAGGTGAAACAACAATATGAACTAACCAGTACCCCCCAGAGCTGTTTCTCTAGTTGCATATGTAGCAGAAGATCGCCTAGTCGGCCATCATTGGGAAGAGAGGCCCCTAGGTCTTGCAAACTTTATATGCCTTAATACAGTGCCAAGAAGTAGGAGTGGGTGGGTAGGGGAGCAGGGCAGGGGGGCGTGTTATAAAGAACTTTTGGGATAGCATTGAAATGTAAATAAAGAAAATATCTAAGAAAAAAAAAGAAAAAAAAAGAGAATTTATTCTTGAGCTAATTGAGTCACTATGGTCTGGAAACACAGATTTGTCACCCCAAATTTTGTCTTCCAACAAGGAACCAGTTTCATGAAGTTTCTATAGTTTTACCGAACAAAGAAATTCACAAAATTTCAAGGCAAGTTTAAAATATTTTGGTGGCTTTAACAGAGAGGCATGGGCAGTGAAATTGGAGTTTTCCTACAGGCCTAAGACTCTAGTGATACTCTTTGCTTTTAATTAATAGAAGGCAGTGGTCTGCTAAGTTAATGGATTCTAGAAGGTTACTATCTATTAAGTCACAAGATGTTAGTTCTGACACAGGGGTGAGCAAGAAATGCCTGTTCTGGAGGGCTCAAACTAGCCCAAGATAAATTAGCTTCTACATCTGCAACATTCCAATCTCTTTCCACAGTACTGATATACTAATCATACAATCACTTCCATCATACATACACTATTTTCAATTTTTCTTCACAGTAGCTCATATATAATAATTCAGTCAAAAGGGGGCTAAATTAACTCTTTCAATAGAGAAACCTGAAGAGCTGTGCTGGAGTTAAACCCAGTTATTTCCCAAGGCTTATACTCATTCTTCAGGCTTCCTTGTGTCCTCTACACCTGACTTGTTTTTATCTTTATTGTAAGTGACCCCTGGCTCAGAGAACTTTTGTTTTACTCTTTTTTTTTTCTTTTACCCCTCACAATTTCACCTTCTCCTTCAGTGCCTTCTGATGTGAATCCATCGACACAGTTTAAGTACTTAGTACTACGCATCTCTTTCTTTATAATATTAAGCATGTCTATGAAGGATTCACCTTGTTCTTTACTGTGTTTTATTATGTGAGCCCCTTTGGCATATCATATTATCTAGGTTGATATTCTCAATGGTTATGCTAAGCAATGCTTTGACTCTTGAACTGCATGGTTGATGCCACAACAGAATCACATGTTTCCACTGAAATAATTTTGTGAGAAAAACATTCAAAACAAATTTGAAAATATCTGATACCCCTTAAATAACACATTTTACTTAGAAGTTAAAACTATCCTAACATAAAACAGGAAAAGAGAGGGAATACTTTAGTAAACTGGGGCTCTACTTGTTTTAGAGAAGTGACTCTCAATCTGTGGGTTACAAACCCTTTGGGAGTCAAATGACATGCTATGACCTGATACAGGAGTTGCCCAATACCACCAGAAACACATATGCTTACATTAAAATTAATAACAGCAGCAAAATTACAATTGTTTTCTAGTAATGAAAATACTTTTATGATTGAGGGTCACCACAACGGGAAGAACTGTATTAAAGGTTCACAGCATTAGGAAGGTTGAGAACCACTAATTTATACAATGTAAATATATGCTATTCCAGTAATTCACCTAATAGCTAGCTCCTTTATTTACACATACTATGAATGGGCACTCCTCTCTGAACATAGCTCTTAGCAACCTCAGACACAAGACAATATCAGGCTGAATTTACGTATTTTAAACAACAGAAATTATTTACTCGATTGTCATAGTGTCTTTTCCTGGTACTGTATTAAGACACTATGACAAATGTAACCAAACGAGCAAAGGGTTTACTTAAGTCTGTAGTTCAAGGCCACAGTCCATCATTGGAGAGAAGGCAGTGTGACAGAAACTTGAATGACCTGTCATAAAATGTCTACAGTCAAGAGCAGATTATTAATCTGTGAATGCTAGTGTTCATCTCACAATCTATATTTGCATAGTATTTGTCCTACCCACAATGGAGACATATCTTCTCTCATGTACACTAAAGAAAAACTATGATTGCAGGTAAACTTTTAAACAGAATGCCTCTCATTTTAAACATCTTCTGCCTAGACATAATTATACATGCATTTCATTAAAAATAAGAAGCCTCATAGGAAAGTATATTCTCAGTAGAGAAATGTTTTAATGTTTTTTTTTTCAAAATAGAGAAAATCCCAAACTGTAGCCCCAGTGACAAGTACTTCTCTTGACCCTCAAAAAAGGAAAGATTTAAACAATAATTGTGACCCTTAAGGCATCATATTACTCTCTTGCTATGCATGTTGATCCTTTTCCTGATTTGTTTTAACTAAAGCTTCTTTGCTAATTTTGAAAGTTTTAGTGATCTCTTATTTCAGTTATATTCATAGGTGTTGCACAGGAACCCAGAAATACCTTATAACCAGTAAATAAGAAAAACAAAAACAAAAAAAAAAAAAAAAAAAGCAAAAGACCACTTCCAATGCAGTCTAATTTTCCATTCCATATCTCTAGAGTCTCATGCTTTTGTAACTTGTGTTCCTAGCCCTTGGATAATAATTTCTTACTGTTCATGTCTCCTAAGAAAATTCTAATGTTATAGAGATCCTATTACAAAATAAAATACTTCTTGTTCTCTCTACTTTCTCAAAGGCTGCCTTGTTCTTAGCTCCAGCTAATCCCGATTTAGGAGAATCTGACAGTCTTCTGGGCAGACTCATATATCAAAATACTCCACGTAACTAAACTAACATCAAAGATTCTATAATGGCTAAAAATAAACTTATTATATGGAATAAAACCTACACATTTTGACTATGAGAACAAGTATACAAACATATACCGAGGCAGAATACAAAAATTAATTAAATCAAAATATTGTCTGCACTACAGCAAATTTGGGAAGTTTAAAGAGTATACATGACATACTAAAAACAGTGTATACTGTTAGGATGTAGAGATCCCTGTATATGTTGGAATCATTCATTTGAAACAAATCTTACTATAGCAATTCTTTCTTCAGCTTGTTTGTATCACTCTGTTGTCAGCAGCAGAAGGTCCAACACCAAATTTTAGTTGCCTCAATTTTTGCCAAAAGCTTATTGGTAACGGACAAAACAACTTTCTCCTTTCCTCCTCTAGCAGAATAGTTGTCTCTGCTCTTGCATTCAGTATGTCAATCATCATGTCAATTGTAACAACTTCTCTGAGACATTCAAGTTGATTTATTTTTTTTTTTTTTGTTCTCAGCTGTCCCCCTACCTGGGACAAGCATTTTGTGTAACCTTTATAAATCTTTTATTTTAAGTATAATGCACTCATGTGATTACCCATTTGAGACTGAACCTCCATCTGACCTTTGCCTCGCTCACAGTGTTGTTTATGGTCTCATCTTGTTCTTCCCTGCATTCCACCTTTACTTGTGATTTGTGGATTCAGGTCACTCAATACGTGACTGACAAATGAATGACCATGCCATGAGCTTTTAGTTCTGTACCTGAAAACAGTAAAAGAGACATGAAAGTTTCATCAGTTGCCCAAGGACACACTGTCATGCATCTTTCATTTACTTGAAGAGGGAAAAGTAATCAATAGTTTTGGAATGTCTTCCAGATAAATTAAGCACACCTGGGTCATTTTCATATCTAGAGTGGAAATCTATAGTGCTGATCCCCTAAAATGAAATGAGCTTCACTCATCACATATATGTCTTAATAGAAATGAGTTAACATGTCTATCAATTATGACAGGCATTGAAAATGGCTTAGCTGCTATGACCACTTATTTGACACAAATGCCCCTTATCTTTTGAAGTGAATGATCTACAAACAAGTTGGTCTGGTTGCATCACTGCCCAGGTATGGTAGTTTGACACAGAGTGATGAAGAGGCAAAGCAAAAAGAGTGTTGGTCAGAGAGAATCTTTGGTCAAACTACTCTCCAACTCCACCCACCCCTTGCCATTTCTTTGTTGAATTCAATGGTGCATTTCTTCCTTGCAGAAGAGAAGGGAATAAAAGCTCTCACTTGTGTGGATAAAAGGCTGTGCTTGCAGAAGGCAACCCAGCAGTGCACAATGGAGTTGGTTGTAAGATCAAGAGCAATGTGCTCTGTCTACACAAACATCTTCCAGATGCTGTCTTTGGTGATGTTGGCTAATTTTCTTTCTTGTTTGTTTGCTTAGAAAAAAAAAAAAAAAAAAGCTGACACAGAATTAAGGATATACAGGAGATGTAGAAGTTTTTCTTATGAGATAATACCAATAGGTAATTTTAAATGAATTCTCTTAAAAGCAATGTGAGAGAAATTATATGTTCACAAGAGAAATCAGGTGGTGTAGAATTCATCAGTAGAATCCCGGGTCTCAGAGATTATGACATCTGTATGTGAGACCTGATGCACTACCTACTTTGCTAACAAGGAACATGACAACATCTTTTTTATAAAACATCAACACAGAATACTGTTTAAAAGGACAGACTTCTGAGCCAAGGATATCTATTAATTAATATGCACTTTAATGAGTAAGTACGTTGCATATAAGTGGGGAGGGCACAGCAACATTACTAAATATACTCATTTATTGCTTCTGTACTGTACACAATTATGGGTCCAAATGTAATTTCCCAGCTTCTGCTATGAAGTATGTTGGCTAAAATCACTATCCTCCCAACACTGTCTACACAAATAATACAGGTGTCAAAGGTCTAATTGAAGATTTCTGTGATTAGCTTACCTTTTATATATCTCACCAAAACCTAAGAACCCAAATGATTATATATATATATATATATATATATATATATATATATATATATTGTTTAAAATATGAGTATCTAAATATCAGGTCAAGTCTATCTGTATATATTACATTTCTGAGAACAAGCATATTATTGGATTAAGAAACAAGCTTAAGTAACAATGTTCCTAAAGATTTCCACAGGACACTATCTGCAGCATCAGCACAGAAAGAGCAAATATTGTCCTGACTATAGACCTCCTTCTCTGTTGCATTTTATTTCTTAATTGATTGGAAAGCTGAACAAGACAATAAAGCTTAAATAAAATATTTTTCTACTTACATCAAGCATTCTCAGACATGACTTCTCTAAACCCTGCAAAATTATATAGTTGAGTGCAATCGACAGGGCAGAAATAATATTATTGTGTTCATTTGCTGGCATGGTTGTTATTTATTGATTCAATCTGCATGGTTACTTTGTCATTCCTAGATCATATGTTCAGGGCTGGGTTATAAAAATAAGAAATGCATTAGAACGATCAAAACCTTTCATGGTCAAAATGTGATCTAAGAATGCAGTTCAGTTGGTAGAGTGTTTGCCGAGCACCCACAAAGTCCTGACTCCATTCTCCTGTACCACATGAATTAGGAAGAGCAGTATGCAAATGTAGATTTAGAACTTAGGGGAAAATGTAGGAAGATTAAAGTAGATGGCCATGGATACAAGAGATTTTATACATATAAAATATCTAATGAGGAAGATAAATATAAAACCACCAAGTATAATTTGCACAGGGACCGTAGTAAGCATGATAAAAGCTAGCTGTTGTAAGAATCAGCAATATTCACGTCTAAATATCTGACACTCGCATTACTTAGATGTGCTTGGCTCTTTGACTGTTACAGGACCAGCGATATGCCTCTTGGTTGATACTATGTCTAGAAATCAGGCAATACTTTTAACTTTAATTGAAGTATAATTGATACATAATGACTGTATATGTTTAGTATTTATAGTTTGATGAATTTTAATTTGAACTACATAATTCAGTCATAACAGCAACATAATAACAGTATCAAAAACATCCACCCTTCCCAAATAATGTACATAGGTTTTAAGAAAACATAATGAAAGACTCATTCTCTTCATGTATTTTAAAATGCACCAAACTATACCTTCAGGAACAGCCACTCTCTTGTATGGTGAGGTTCTAGAATTTGTTTGCCTTGTGAAATAGAAATTAATTTCTCACTTTTCTCTTACACAGATCCTGAATACTATATTTTTAGTCTACTTTTACAATTTTGATTATGCAAGATACCTCATATCAATTTAAACATGTATTATTTTTCCCTTTGCAAAAAAAGCTAATCTCACTTAGCATATTAATATTAGCTTTTGTATTATTATCCATATAATTGCAAACAAGTGGTTTTGCTTAGTTATAGCATTAACAGACACAAGCACACAAACACATAGACACAAATCCAGACAAACACATAGATATACATCCACTCACTTAATATATTTGTTCATTTACCTATAGACACAGATATTTTGTTTACTTTGCATAATATAACTTCAGAGAATCCATGGAAAATAATTTTATTAACCATCCAATTTAAAAATGTAATCATATTTTTATATGATGATATGATTTCTTGCTATATAGCAGAAAGTAAAAACACAATCCATTTGTTTAGCAAGAGTAAATGAAAGGAAACTAAAAGTGCTAAATATGAGCTATAGGTATCCATCTGCCTGCTAAATTCAAATCTTGGCCTTGTGATGATACCAGAAAATCCCAGAACATTCCTTTTTTCCATTCCTTCATTCAGAATATATATTTAACAACAGCACTTGGACTGTGTTCAATAGTACATTTATTACACTGCATCTGAAGATCTCAAAGGGATGCTTGCTTTACACATACTATCATATGAAAAAGCATATAGAAGAGCAAGAGGAAAGCCTAAAATGAGGGGAAAAAAAGGAAAGACAAAATATTCTCATTCAAATCCAGAATATAGCATGTATGTGCACAACTTGTTTCCTTAATATTCAGGGATCACTTATTGTTTTGGCATGTGAACTGATGTAGCTACAAAGTCTTTAGAGTGCTCCTTGAAACTTCAGCATAGGAAATGAACAAGAGGTAATCTTATACAGGTCTGTCAAAGTAAATAGGCATTGCCCAGCACTCAGGAGACAGAGCTCAATGGCCTGCTCAACTATGTTTAATAGAGCATAGAATCCTTGAGGTTTCAGGCACATTCATTCATATCTATGCTTTCAGCTCTTGTGAATATGTAATGTACAGAACAGTACAGCATTTGGTTCTGATTTTGAAATTATTCACAGTTTTATGTATTTTGTAAAAGTCTAACCAACCTTAATAGTACATCTGAAAAAAAAGTAAAACTTTGCAATGGATATATTACTTTAATTTTTAACATTATATATATATATATATATATATATATATATATATATATATATATATTTAACTCATAACAGATTCAAAGATAACAATATAAAATGATTTCTGTCTACAGTTTCATTTAACTTGGTGGCTTTGTATTAAGCCTGGAACAGAGTGAAGTACTTTTAAATTTTTCTATAACAATATTAAGGAATACTTGGCAAAGTTTTAAAATAACCTTGAG
Source organism: Mus musculus (assembly GCF_000001635.26). Taxonomy (NCBI): domain Eukaryota; kingdom Metazoa; phylum Chordata; class Mammalia; order Rodentia; family Muridae; genus Mus; species Mus musculus. The sequence continues at coordinate 102,191,508 of NC_000074.6, forward strand.
TGAATGAAGTCAAGTGGCTTTGTATTCCATGGCATTACCATCTTTCTTCTCCCATTTATATAACCTATCACAGTCACAAAGACAAATACTCGGGATGGGTAAGGGAGAACTATTTGGGAAAAATAATGAATACCTCTAAAAATATAAATGCAACCTAAAACTCTCAATCAAATCCATTTTCTACTCTTTCTCAATTATTTTCTAATTGATAACTCCTCTTGTTAAGAATCAATTGTTTCTATCAGTTTGGCATTTGGGTGGTGTTATTTTTGTTCTGCTAACATATAAGCAGTCATGACAAACACACCAATAAGATTTTTCAGTGTCAAATGGTTGTCCTGAAAATATACATCTAAGTATTATTATAAGACAGGGAAGCAGATAGGCTATCTGCAGATATTTACCTCTTCTTCATTTCCTCTAATACCAATACCCCAGGTTTATCGCAGGAGCTGTAGTAGACCATGTGCTTCAGCTTCCCTTCTACCCATGCCTCCTTCTCTAGTGCATAACACACCTCTTTCCCTATTACCTTTCTTCCTCCCACTCATTGCTTTATCCTAGCAACAAGCCCCAGCAGGCATCCTCTAGGAATCCACAGACCATTCCAGATAAGCTAACTGTAGATCTTCACCTATCTCACTGCTCCTCAGCATTCAACCTCAAAGTCTCCTATTCAGCTCTGTAGCAGGCCCTCTTCTTTAGCCTTCTGTTCCTCTCTACCACCATCTCCAGGGCAATCACACACATCTTCCAGACCAAATGTCCCTCCCTTCACTCATTGTTTTCTCCAAGAACTCAAATCCCAGGAGGTATCCTACATAGGCCCCATGGTCACATAGCCCACAAAAGAAGGTAAGTTAACTGCACATTTTGCTCACTCTCGATTTTTCCAATAAAATCTGTCTTTTTTTATCCTTATCTTTGTGCAGAAATACTCCTACTTCCCCTCACTACTCTCTGCTACCATTCACAAGGGACAAAGTAGATCCCTGTGGAATATCCTAATTTTGTCCCTCCAATGGAACCCCCTTCCCTGGCTATTCTCATTCCTAGTTGTCAAATGCCAAAACCTAGAAACACATTGTAACTGGAAATCCCAGAGCTCAAATATTTTTTTTTTAAATTATGCAACACACAGCCATCAAACTCTCCTAAGAACTAGAAAGGGCAACAGAAATCTAGAAAAAAAATCACCCCTGCTCAACAAAGAGAAGGTCAGATACCGGCCAGTAGAAATACAACCTTTCCAAACCCCCAAACCCAGTATAGAAAGACAATTATTAACACCCAAGAAAGTAAAAACAGTCTCTACTAGTGCCTCTCGACCCTACCACAGCAGACCCTGAATATTGAAATAAACCTGAATAAAAAGGTAAAAGACTGTTAAAAATGAATGTATGAATACAATAAGAATCTTTTAAGAGGAAAATCAATAAATTTCTTAAAGAAATATAGGAAAATACAAACAGTGAAAGGAAATGAATGAAACTGGTCAAGAGCTGCAATAGAATTTAGTAAGGAAACCCAAAACTGAGAGAAATCTGGAAATGAAAAATTTAGAACCTCAAACAGGAACCAAAGAGGCAAGACTCACCCACAGACTACAAGACATAGACGACAGAATTTCAAACATTAAAAACATGAGAGAGGAAATTGATACTTTAGTTTTAAAATGTTAAGTCTTAAATAAAATAAAATAAAATAAAAAGTGAAACAAAGTTCTGCTGAGTCCCAGAACCAAGAGTTACAGAGACAAAGTTTGGAGCTGAGATGAAAGGATGGACCATGTAGAGACTGCCTTATCCAGGGATCCACCCCATAATCAGCATCCAAACGCTGACACCATTGCATACACTAGCAAGATTTTATCGAAAGGACCCAGATGTAGCTGTCTCTTGTGAGACTATGTCGGGGCCTAGCAAACACAGAAGTGGATGCCCACAGTCAGCTAATGGATGGATCACAGGGCTCCCAATGGAGGAGCTAGAGAAAGTACCCAAGGAGCTAAAGGGATCTGCAACCCTATAGGTGGATCAACATTATGAACTAACCAGTACCCCGGAGCTCTTGACTCTAGCTGCATATGTATCAAAAGATGGCCTAGTCGGCCATCACTGGAAAGAGAGGCCCATTGGACACACAAACTTTATATGCCCCAGAACAGGGGAACGCCAGGGCCAAAACGGGGGAGTGGGCGGGTAGGGGAGTGGGGGTGGGTGGGTATGGGGGACTTTTGGTATAGCATTGGAAATGTAAATGAGCTAAATACCTAATAAAAAATGGAAAGGAAAAAAAAAGTGAAACAAAGCATTCAGGGACAAAATGAAAAGATCAAATCTAAAAATGATAAGAAAAAAATCAAAGTATAGGATATATTTTCAAATATCATAGAGAAAACTTCCCAAACCTGGAGAAGAAGACGCCAGTCTAGGTACACAAGTATACAGAACACAGAATACAGAAGATCAGAATAAGTAATTCCCAATCAAAATATTGAATGTACAGAAAAATAATTAATATTGCAAGCTGCTGTGGAAAAAGAATACATATCATATCAAGACAGTCCTCTTATCACAGCATCTAACTATTCACTGGAGACTATAAAAGCCTGAAAGGACGGTACACATCTTCCACAGAATCTAAAAGAACACAAATTCGACCCCATACTATAAAATGTTTGAGTGAAAAACTTGGAGAAAATAAGATATACCGTGATAAACCAACTGTAAGCAATATCTGTCTATAAATCCAGCCCTACGGAAGAACTAGAAGGAAATCTCCAACCTAGAAATGTTCACCACTCCCAAGAACACACAAAGATTATATAATCCCAGAACAACTAATTAAATGAGGGAACACACACACACACACACACACTGAAATAACTGGAATCAACAAGCACTGATCCTTGATGTCTCCCAACATCAATTCTCAAAACCAGTTTCCCAGTAAGATACACATGAACAGAATGGACAGAAATGAAGTGTCCATCCTTCTGCAGCATCCAAAAGCAATACTTTACCATCAATAATAAATATCACCTCAGGGTATAAGGATGAATAAAGATATCCCACAAAAAGAAAATTTAAAGAAAAAAAAACTTGTTTGGCCATTTCAATATCTGACAAAATAGACCTCATGCTAATGCTATTCAAAAGAGATAGAGGAAAAACCACATACAAATGAAAAATTCACCAAGCAGACATTTCAAACCTTACCATCAATTCTTTAAAATAAATAACATTTGTAAAAGGAACACTACTAAAGCTTAAATCACATATTAGCCTTCACATACTCATAGTGGAAAAGTTCAAAAATATTCTCTTACTACTACACACATCTTCCAGACAAAAATTAAACACAGAAATGCTTGGAATAACTGATATAAACTAAATGGAGTTAACAGATATTAACAGAACAGTTTAAACAAACACAAAAACCTCAGTCTCAACACCTTATGACTTTCTCCAAAATTGATCACATAATTGAACACAAAGCAAGTCTAAACAGATTAAAGAAAACTGAAATAACAGGATACATCCAGTTTGGAATCCATGGATTAAAACTGCCTATTAACAACAATAAAAACAACCCACTAGAAACCTGAAAAAATTATAAAAACTGAATCACTGCTGAACAACAACGACAACCAGAAAAGTCAAAACAGAAATAAACAAATTGAAGACATTTTGGGATTGAAAAAAAATGAATATACAATTTATCAGAAACAATGAAGACACCTTTAAGAATCCACCTAGCTCAAGCATGGTGGATCTCTCCATGGGCAGCAACCCACAGCATTGGAGTTCACAGAGACATACCTGACTGTTATGTTAGATAGCCTGTACATACCTATTTTTAGCACATTCTTCTTCAATTCATCTCATCAAAAAGATACTAACATGGGTAGGGAAAGTCTGAATGCACTAAGTAAGCCTTTGACTCTGCTCACAGTGTTGGATTGGTCAGTACAGTTTGAACCCAAAGCACAGACATTCCTCAGAAACCCTCTCTGTGTTTAGCCAAAACTGGACTAAGGAAGGAGGAAAGGATCTTGTTTCAAACATCCACAACTTTCTTTGCCACTTACCCAGTCTAAGTCATCTCCCAAAAGAGGATTTTTCAGGGAAGAAACAGATCACTTAATAATAATTAAAAAACAACAAACAAACAAACAAACAAACAAACACCTTCCAGGCAAGAGAATTAGTAAACTTATTAGCTCTTTTGATGACCTCCAGGACAACTCTCTAGAGTTCTATGACAACTGGGGTAGCAAGCCTAAAGACTACCATGGCTTGTACTTGACTCACATTGATGGGCCGGATATCAAGGTATGGGCTCAGATCTATTTACATTGGATTCCAGAAGCCCAAATCCTAGGTGGTGGTAGAGTGGCCACTATGGGCAAACTCTTGGGAAGGATGGATGAAGTGCAGAGCTTACATAGAGAAAATAGAGAGAGGCAAAGCATCACAGGCAGGAGGATGTCCACTGGCCTGATCGGGAATTCTGCATGCCTGTCTTCTTTGTTCCCTTTTGCGCTGTTCCAGACACATTCAGCCAAACCTGTCTTACCCACCAGTGACTGGAAAGCTTTAGAAGGTGAAGATGCTCCTTCTAATGAGAAGACGAGTTTGTGGACCTAGGGGATATATGACCTGTCTCCGCAGGGACCATGAAAGAAGCACACTGTAAGGTGGGTGCCTTGAACTGGTGTCACGGTGTTAGACAAGGGCTGTGAAGGAGAGAGCAGAGGCTTTTGGGAACATAGCTGGTTCTCCTTTTCTTCCACAGTTCTGGAGGACAATGCAATGGAAGCCATGCCTCTAAGATGCATAGGAGGAAGTTCCGCCTTGACCTGTCATAGGATGGGGGTCATCTCTTGACATCTTTATTATATGTGACATCTGTAAGTGGAGAGACAGGTATTAAGAAATGTGCTTTGACTTAAACCACAGCATATTCCAAGGTGTGCATACGTGTACACACACACACACACACACACACACACACACACACACACACACACTCATTCACCACAGAAAAGTTGGACAATTCTGCTGGTGTCCCCCATCCTAACATTCAGTCATTCCATTCTGAACTCTAACAAGGCTCGGTGTAGGGGCAAACACCTTCCAGTCTCCTTTGCTGTCATTCCCACCTTACCTTTTCCTGCTCCATGCCATTCTGCGAGTCTACCTCAGCGCACATTGCCCCAGGGTCTTGCTGCTGTGACCTGATGATTAAATGGGGGAAAGTCCTCTGTCCTCCACAGGGGAGCTCATTCCTTAGAGCCTTCACTGTGAACCTCACTTGGCCCTCTGCTCACATACCAAGGATCACTGCTCCTGGGCTGAGTCTCTCTGCAGGCCCACACAGCTGATTCCCTAGGCTTCCCCATTACAGTCACAGATGCTGGGGCAGGCGGGCAAATTCGAATGTAGCTTTCACTGGAAAGCAGTCATGTCAGAAGCAATTATCACGGGATGCATCAGTGATTTAAAAAGCCATAGGAGAAGCCGGGCATGGTGGCCCATGCCTTTAATCCCAGCACTCAGGAGGCAGAGGCAGGCGGATTTCTGAGTTCGAGGCCAGCCTGGTCTACAAAGTGAGTTTCAGGACAGCCAGGGCTATACAGAGAAACCCTGTCTCAAAAAAAAAAAAAAACAAAAAAAGCCATACATATGAGAAACTCAGCTCCCTAGTCATCTTGGGTATGCTATTTTAATATATATATATAAATGTTTGAAAGCATACTTTGTAAGGCTCAGTCCTATCATTCTCAACAGAGTCCTGTCCAGGCCCATAAAAGGTGTGGAGAGGGGAGTGCAAGGGACCTCACTGAAACTACCTCAAGTGTTTGCCTTTAATCTACATTTGCTGGTCACGGACAGTAAGGAGGTCTGAAACTTTAGAGTCCTGATTGTACTGAATCATCTTTCATATGCAATGATCATTATTTTCTTGTCTCCCTCCATAGTAATGTACAATCCGGGTTGGTGTGTTGACACCACCTATTGTGGGCAGGTCAAGATTTGTGTTTCTGGGGCCATATATATATGGCCTCTGCAGCCTTAGTGACCACAAGGCCATGACCCTTGTTATACCAGTTGAATTTGAAATTGAAATATTTTTCTATTTTTTTTAAATCACAGAATAAAAAGTAGGCAAGCTATTGCAACCAGTGTGGTTATGAAAATATATGAATTTATATTTGAAGCAAGATTTCTATAACTTGTATGAGTTTATGGATTGTGTATTTTTATTCGAGATTGAGATGTAGATTATGCTTAACAATAAAGGATAATATAAGACCATTTGTCTAAAACACACACACACACACACACACACACACACACACACACAAGTTTATCCTACCAAGGAGACACTTGCTCAAACATTTCTGCTATTTTCAATATAGCCTACAACTTGAAACAACCCAGATTTCCATCAATGGATAGAATAATTGCATACATGCACACATATACTAAATGTGCCATATCTGTGTTTGTATGTGATTAAAATGTAATCTTAAAACTAACCAAACAAATCAATGAACTTGTATCATAACCGCTCATTGATATATCACAGTCATCTTCCATCTTCAATGGAATATTTTATATTTTAGCATTGTTTTACAGTCACAATTACTTAATTCAATTTGTCTTTTAATGTCAGTGATCATATTTTCCTTTACTGTGCATGAACATTGGGTTTTACAAATACATTAATTCAAGCTCAACAGGATTTATTAGACATAGTCTACACCTGTACTTCAAGAGATATGAGGAGTCCAAGCTTTTGACACAGAGCTATCAAAGCATTGCATTTTAATTTTCCATGCATGGTTTTCCAGAAGCCATAATCTTGAGTAAAACAACTTTTTCATTCTTATCATTAAGAGACAAGAGGTCTGATTGAATAAAAGTGAAACATCTCTCAATTTATCACATTATAAATTGAGATCCGTGGCTCGTAGTTGCTCAATATTAAGATTCTGGTATGCCAGAGTTCTGTAAAAACATTTCATATACCTTCAAGTACATCATTATGTTGTCTATGGTAATTTTTTAAGCAGTAGATAGAATGTAAAGATTAAATAGGTCAAATAAGGAATGCTTCATGAGTGACATTAAAATGACTTTAAATTAGGATTTGATAGCATTATTAATTTTATAAATGAGAACATAAGTAGTTATGTCTTAATATAGTCAATCAAATTTATATTTTGATATCTCTTCTGCTATTGCACAGTGAGTGATGGAGTCTCTCTTTTGAGCGTAAGCATAACTCTCATTAACTACTATAAGAGCTCTATAAGTTTTCAAATATTGGTTGGAGTAAGAAAGCTGAAAGCTTACACTTGTCTAAAATGAATGAAGATATAATTATATCTCACTGGTCAATACTACATTGATCAAGACATACATATATAGTAGCATGTACAGTGATTGCCCAGGACTAATTAATTTGATAGGAAAACCCCTAATCTGTAAAAGGGTGACACTGAGGGTAACTTTCACTCAAGACAACTTTATAAACTCAAAGTTTATAAATTAAAGGAAAGGCATACTTTAATCATACATCAAGTACAAAAAGATACAAAGGAACAAGTTATTTCACAACTTTGAGGAATGCATGACAAATCGCCCTCTCCTTTTATATTTTATGTACATGTATGATATGTACATCATGCTATGTACAAAGCTAATGATAATGCAATGTCTAGTTCTTGATTACATTCTACTTTAATTTACTCACTGAACCGAGAGTGCACTGTTTCAGATAGTCTGGCTAGACAAACCATTGAATTTTATATGAATTTGGAAAAATGAGATCTTTGATTATGACCCTGATCAGTCTGTCGATACATCTTATAGATAAGCCATTTCCCAGCCTCATCTTTTGTTGTATGCCATCCATATGCCATGGAGTGATTTTCCTTGTGTGTTGTTCTTTCACCAGATTGCTGTCATTTTCTTGTCATCTCAAGCTTCTTTGGTTCCAACTCTCTAAGGGGAGAGACCAGAGGAAGTTCTTCATAAGCTACTACGGTTCTAACTGTTTAAGAGGAGGTACCAGAATAAGTTCTTCATGAGCTACTTTGGTTCCAACTGTCTAAATAGAGGCAGCAGAGAAAGATCTTCATTAGGTTAGAATTTGTGCTTCCAGGACACATATTGCCTTAAAGAAATTATCTTTGAAATGTAAGTTTGATCTCCATCATGCATGTGTTTATCCAATTCTGCCCCTCAGACACATTTCAGAACTAACAAAATGGCAAAATGTTACACTTGAAATTCAGAACCTCATGTAATGCAATAGTTTAGTTTGGTACACATATTAAGATATATTGTGTATTATGTCTATATTTTAAAATGGGATCTTTCACAGGAAGGAGGATCATAGCCTTCTTTAACATGATCCTCACATGAATTCATTTTAAGTGTTTCTTGCTTATATCTTCATTTCTAGCACTTTCCTTCAAGGATATCATACAATTTACCTTATGTCTGATCAAAGAAAGGCTTTAGACATTTCTCAAAATCTGTCTTCATTGTAGAATATGTTGAATGCAACATCAGAACAGACATTTGTTCTATAGCAACCACATGCATCCATCTCCAAAATTATTTTCATTTAATTTATTTTTATCTCTTCTTTGTTGTAGGTTCTGTACCAAATGATAAACTTCCATAGTCCTATGTAGCACATATTTCAATAAAAATATGTTTAGGGGTGAAATAATGTTAGTATAAACTGTTACTTCTTTATAATTTAATTACCATTGTACATTAGAGTTTAAATTCATTCCTCAAAGCATTGTATGTTTGCTTACTTGGGAAGGATAATCTTTGAACTTCATAAAGCTAGAGCATTCAGTTAATCACCTATGCACTTATTACACTCACCCTCCAAACAGGAACATAACAGCAGTATGTAGGTATAGAATATGGAAACATAAATTCATGTTCCTTATAAGTACACTTATTCATGAAAACAATTCATAATCATATGTTAATTAAAACTGCAATAGAATTATATTAACCATAGCATGAAAGGTAAATGGCAAGGGGAATGAGTGACACATGTTAAGCTCTAATAGTAGTTAAGTGATTGCAGAAATGACTTTAATTTTAAGATGAATGTGACTTCAGACATCAAGGAATTTAAGTGCTCTTGAATTACCAGGACCAATGAATTGACCAACTGAAGAAAAGCACTACTCTTGCTTCCCATTGACCAGAACTGCTAACTCTTTACACAGAAGAATTGTAAAATACATGCACTCTTATTGCAGTAATTAATTCAGATTCATGTCAAGCAGCACGGCCCAGTAGTAAGTGCTATATTTGGGCATCCTTTAATTACAATAGGAATCACTCTCAGGGCAATAGTGCTGTATTTGTATTTGGAGACCCCAGGTATGTTCATTAAAGAACTGTTTCTAACATTTTGTAAAAATCAAAAGAGCATATTGCACAGTCCACAGAAAGACTTTAAAGTCAACATATCTATCCAGAGTAAGGAATCAGTGAAGGTATAAAGGCACAGTCCATATCTGAACCCACATATAGGTAAGAAAATGTTAGCCAGTCCCAAGCCGTAGGAAAACATTCGACGGTCAAGTCAGGGTGTGCATGCAGACCCCTGCCAGAAGGAGCCACGTGAACATGGGGGTTAACTGAATTGCAAATGGATCTTACAGGAATATGAAAGAATAAACACAACCAAAAGCTATGAAAGACAAGGACAGCAATGTATAAGTAACTCCAACAATCATTTGCAGATACCACGAGTGACTCTAAGCTCTTTATAGACACCAACAAAGCTGTTCCTCTTAGCAGTTCCACGAGAAATATAAGGAAAGTATTCAGAATTTAGGTACTTGTGTATTGTTACCTTAACTATTTGAAGGCGGAAAGTAAAAGTCTTACACTCCTCTTCATCGTCCAAATAACATATTCTGAATTTTATATGGTCTTATACTGAAGGTAAAAATAAGTGATTAGCTTTGCTTAAAAGACACTATAACTGGTAGAATTGGCATATTACTTCCAAGCTAATAGCAGATAGGACATTCTAATTATATTCAAGAGATAAACCACAAAAAGCTCGTAATTTGAATTAATTGAGTGAGAATTCTTTGTTGGCCTACTCAGTAGCAGCCAAGGCAAATGGCTCTAATATAACAGAGAAAAGACAACGTTTACAAGAATAATGGACAGTAATGATCACAGCCAACATGGAGGTCTTTCAAACCATCATTATGGTAAGACAGGGAATCACATGTCCAGGTATGAGTTTCACTTCTAGTTAATCTTCCAGAGTTTTACAGTGTTTACTGATTATCATTCTCCCTTCACGTCTCTGAACTCCCAGTGATCCCACACAAGGCCACATCCCACATTTGTCTTATAATTTTGTTGTTGTTGTTGTTTATTCTATGGTTTATTGAGCTTAACAAGTACCATCCATTTCACTATGGATTGAGAACTAATAATTGGAGCCTAGAAGATCTAGAAAAGCATTGGTATTTGAAAACTATAATCTTATAATTCTTGAGTCCCCTATTGATGTAATGTTCGGGTGTGTATTCAGGTAGGCAGGTGAAATTAAATTTACTGATGCTGAAGAAGTAAATTTTACATTTCCATAGAAATGTGGTTTGGGGAAAAATAAACCATCTGTTAAGGGAACTAATAAATTATTATGAAATATCCTGTTCTTGGGACATTAATTAGAAATAAACTGAAGTTACTAGGAAATTTCCACTGAATTTAGATTCTGAGAGTTATCTCTTAGGAACCCAATTTTTTAATAATAACTAAAATATTTTCAACACTCTTTAAGAAATGAGCTGGGCTGTCTTTAAAATGCGGTGAAGAATAAGAGAAAGGTTTCATATTTTAAGTGACAAACTAAAATTAGAAAAATGAAGGTATATTTCAGGTACTTTAAACATCAGCCCCTTAAATTTTCCATGACCATATGATAGTGAAGATGGAAAAAAAAGAGCAAGAAGAAATTAAACAAGGAAGAATAGAATGGGGATGCTTGATAAAGGTGATGAAGAATATGATAGAAAAAAAATGATGATATTGGTGATAGCAGTGGTAATATAACAATGGGTGCAACAGGTCATGAAGCAGGCTAAGGAGACATTACACACAGAATCCCAGGGTATTAAAACGACTCCATGCACCCCTGTTTCTCCTTCAAATACATACTCTGGCTTTGGGCAGGATTGAGATGTGTCCTGGAAGATAGACTGCCCTAAATTTTCATGTTAATTTATTGTTGCTAGTTGGTATGACTTTGAAAAAAATGTAATATAGGTTGAGGGTTTATATGGATAATAAAAGGAGAGAATTTTAAAACTCCTGCCATTACTGCACATGCATATAAGGGAATATCTCCATACCTTGATTTCTTGTTTAATGATTAGAAGAAATAAACTGTTTGACCCTGCACTTTGACATATATCTCATGACCTGTACTGTGATTTAAATGTACAATAAATGATTAGTTTGGCCACAGAGTCCATATTTGGAAGGTATGAGAATGACCCAGGTTCAATGCTCAATTATGACCCTAGAGATTTCTCAGGTTTTTTTTTCCCTAAAATTGGAATAAAACAGTTCCTTCTATATGCTTCTAATATGAGGCTCTGGCAATAGATGCTGACAAACTTTTGGGTAGTACCTTTTCCTATTATGCAAGGAAGTGTTTAAGCAATTTAACCCTCTCTTACTACTATTCCCAGTTCTATTTCCTTTCTTTTCAATTGCTTCATTTACTCCCCTTATACTTTCAACATGCACTGGAAATAGTTCATTATTGTTATTTTTAATTCCTTTTTCTAATTTTTCTTGAATTAATCATTGCTTTTGTTTACATCTAAAATGATATATATCCCACTTCCTGGTTACCCCTCCACAAGCTTCCCATCCCACAACCTCCTTTTCCTCCCTCCCCTTTGCTTCTCTGAGGGTGCTCCCTCAAACAGCTACCCTCTCCCACCCCACCCCTCCATCATCCCCCTACTCTGGGACATCAAATTCCAGAAAAACAAGGGCATCCCCTCCCATTGATGTCAGACAAGGCCATCCTCTGCTACTTATGTATCTGGAGCCATGGATTCCTCCCTGTACACTCCTTGTAAACAGTACTTTATTGATTCTTTGGAAATTCCACAGAGTGTGCCCTGATTGTACTCACTTTCCAGCTCTCTCACGTTCATCACCCAATCTTTGACTCCACCATAAGAAAAAAAATCAATAAATGGTAATAAAAATTTTAAATTAAAAATAAAATAAAATCCAACAAGTCTAGCTTGTTTTATCTATGTACTCACAGGAGCAAAGTCAAGCTCTCAGTGGTCTTCCTCTTAAGTAGAGCTGAGTCCTCACCACCACCATCACCACCATCACCAGCATCACCACCACCACCACTACCACCACCAGCAGCAACAACCTTGCAACCCTACCAGAGGCTATCAGTTGTGAAGAGATATACTTCAGCATCCCTTTCATGCTATGGCTTCCTGTTTTGGTTGTTACTCTTTTTTTTTTTTTTTTAATTTTTGCAGGATTAAAGATGACAAACGAACAATGTAATTGGAATTCTTTGTCATTCTAAGCAATATCAGCTAGAAACAGTGGAAATGGAAAATGGTTGTCAGAGAAGAAAAGGAACGATTATCGTTTTAACTCTTGTTCCCTGTAATTGTTCCTTACTAAAAGATTACCTCCTTCATGCACATCTATTGCACCATTGCCATCATGATGTCTAGAACCCGTGATAAAAACCTTAATTTACAGGGGCAAATTTGTTGAAGCCTTCCTTCAAGGTACATCCTTGGTAGACAGCTCCATTATCGAACTACTCAAGAATGTTGGAAGAACAACTGATTTTGTGGCTACAGTTGGAGGAGCTCAGAGAAATCTCTGGCTATTCAGAAAATGATGTGGAAGCTCATGTGCCTGGCAACCAAAGAATCAGTGCTCTGGGTGGGAAAATTTGGAGGTAACATTAATTAGATTGACTATAACGGATTGGTTAACCAAATTTTTCAGAAAAGGGATCCTGTTAAGTGTATAGGAAGGGAGAAGTTTTATAAGGCTGGAATAAAATGAGTCATAAGACTAGCAATGGTGGTTAAGGAAAGAAGCAGTGGTCATCTCAGGAAGGACTTAAATTATGGCTGGAGAAAAGGTGCATCCTGGTGACTATAGAAAGCCACATCACTTCTTAGATTAGAAGCTGCTTCCTGAAGAAGGATGGATTATGAAAAACTACATTCTAAATTAGTTGTAGTATATTATATTAGGACTGGGGATGTTAACTAAAGGGAAGTAAAGTTTGTGGAAGTAAAAGTAACTTAAATATAAAATATCACGAGTACTATAAACTTTAAATTTGGAAGGAAACATAGAGATTAGAAAGAAGTAGCCGGGCATTGTGGCACACGCCTTTAATCCCACCACTTGGGAGGCAGGTGAATTTCTGAGCTCGAGGCCAGCCTGGTCTACAGAGTGAGTTCCAGGACAGCCAGGACTACACAGAGAAACCCTGTCTCAAAACAAACAAACAAACAAACAAACAAACAAACAAACACAAAAACAAAAACAGAAATAAAGAAGTAAGGATGTAAGATGATATAAAATAAATGCAAGCAAGTTAAGGAGCACTAAATCACTGTACGGACTTTTACCAAGAATCCATGAACAGGAAGGGTGTTTGAAATAACAGTATTCAGACAGGTACTTTATTCTGTATCTGTGAACCAATGATAAATATATGTTAATTTTAAAAATACTCATTGGATAGCTATCATACCCTACGTAGAAAATTCAAGTTTCAGACACTCAGGTTCAAAACTTCCCCTTTCTTTTCCTTGGTTTTTGTTTCCTGTTGAGACCAGGATGAAACTTTTATTCATTTGCTCCCAGTTAGTGATAGTCTCAAGATTTCAATGATCCTTATAAATATTGAGAACCTTCTCCAAATTAAAGAGCTCAACTTAAGCAATCATGCATCACTTTCACTTCACTTCAAGTGAGCTCTGAATGAACATTCACTTCTAAAATAATTCGCAATATTAAAAATATTGACCTCCCTTCGAAGACACAAAGATACTTTTGCAAACACCATCAAAATTCTCTGAAAAGTTGAATTTAGGGTAACTGGAAATGCTTTCTCCAGGTATTTTATCACATTCACTTAAGTGGGGCTGGAATTAGGGTACAAATAACTCTGATCTTGCACTCTCCATGGTCCATAAAACTTTGGAGCAAAGAAGAAAGGAAGTGGCCATTCATCAAGCTACCTAGGGGAAGGGGAGGAGAGTGCCAAATTACTACTCCAGTCTGCATTAATGCTGACAGTTCAAACCATGAACTTTTTAACTATGTTGCTATTCTTGCATTTAAAGGTCATTTTCATGTAATGACCTCAACTATGAAAAATAAATCTTAGCCCATGGATTTTATAGAGAGAGAATGAAGAAAAATTAATTCAAATGACTTTTGCTAAAGTAAGTGCCTACTTTCTCTGTAACAGATGTGCTTCTCTGTGTTTTTTTTTCTTTTTACATCATTTTTATTAAAGTGCTTGGATAAGTTTTTCATAGATTTCTCAAATTGCCTTCTTTAAAGAATACCTTAAAATAATATACCAATATAGATCTCTTAAGAATTTTTTAAATTATTATTAATGGCATTGCCCCAAGGTTCTGTGACTTATTTTGAGAGATGTTCATTGGTAAAGTTGCATATTAAGTAGTATGCCTAGCAAGACATTTTACATGTGAAAATGTTCATCTTCATATTTTGTAAGTAAAATTCACAGTCGCAATAATAGTAAATAGGATAACAACATATTGGTAAGTAAATTGCTACACTGTTATTCTTGACTGTGACAACCTGATTGTATTGTAATATGCCAACTATTATGTAAGTCAAAAAACTATAAGTGTAGCAATGAACTAAATCAGAATAAATAAATAAATAAATAAATAAATAAATAAATAATTTTAGTAGGCACCCAAAATTTTTCATATTGATGTGTGAAGGGCTAAGGCTTAGAAAGTATCTGAAGTGGTGGCAAAATTACTTAGTGAGCAAAGAGAGCTGTTTCGAAGCTATAAGATGGGAATTCAATCCTCCAGTATTCACCGAATGGTGAGAGATAATCACCTTCAGAAAGCAGCTTTCTGACATCTACTAGGCATGTGCCTTGAAATGTCCTGTCCTTTGTCCTGCAAGCCATAAAGAAACCTTTAGAAATAGCAAGTGATTCTTTCTTGATAAACCAGGGCAACAAACCCTGCAATTGAGAAACAACACTGGAATTCCCTTATGGGAAGGCCCATGTTTTTATGCTACTAAATTTAAACTCTAATTACATATAAAAATAGGCTAAATGAGTGAATTAATTTGAATAATATAATGTAGAAGATTTTCTGATGCCAGAATTCAAGATAGAATGTCTAATTTCCAGACTTTGGGCTCTAAAATGTGGGGTTTGCCTTCTAAAACTGTTTTCCCTCCCACTCTGTCTTTATAGCTGTACCTAAAGTAGGTCAACCAGGATCAGCATATCAACTTATGAACTAAGATTGAGGAAACAACACAAGTCTTTTTTTTTGCATCTTTGACCAAGAGAATTGTTACCCTTAACTCAGTGTTGATTTGTGCTTCTGAACACTCTGGAATTCTCTACCTAGATATGTCCACCTTATAAGCACACAAATAGCAGTCAAGCCAGTACTTTCTAAAGGGACTGGCATTGTGGTTAAAACTGAATCATATATTTAAACACCTCTATGCTTTATTATTGAATATAGATCGTCAGTCATGTAGACTCTTCTTTATTCACCAGCCTAAGCTCTATTCGCCCCTAACAACTGAAAGCTGACTTAACTGAGCTCCCACAAAGGAAACACTGGCTACATATAGTCTGCATTTTATTTTTATTATTCCATATGGAATCATTTTATTTATTGGGTAAAATTTATATGTGATTGGAGGAAACAAATAAAGAGAATATCTAGTTTGTGGATAGTCTTTTTGTCCTTTAATAAATCAGATCTGTGTCTTGTTTCCTGTCCTATTATTTGGGATCCTGTCTACTCTTTCCTATTACTGTCTTGTACACTTTTGGCCATTCACAGCTCACACTGTAATATGATAACTGCTGTAATGTACTCTGACAAGAAAATTAGCTTGAAAATTAGATGCAGTAAAACAATTTCAAATTGAAAACTATCTTAAAACAAAGATTATCATTTTCAGCAAAATATCACCTTATAGACCCAAAGTTTTAAAAGAACTGGACATGATAGAATAATCATATATCTTTGTCTTTCTCTATCCTAGTCACTGAGCCATAGGTGGCCCTAATGACAGAAACAGTAGTAACCTCCTATTCATAGGACTGGACGATGAAGCTAGCGACAAAGCACTGGCCCTTTGTCTGTCAACACTGCCATTGATTTTGAAAGTATCAGTTGATAATACTGCATCTGCCACTCACTAACAGTCGCCGAGGACACCATATATCATCTTTTTTAGTCCCTTCTGTGTATCTGGAATGGAAATAATTACACTTGCCACATGAAAGTGACATGAGGATTAGGTTAGCTAAATCTAAGCAATAGTACAGTGTGGCACATTTATTGGCCATCTCAATAAATAGTAGCTTATTATGCAAACAGGCTGAAAAAGTACTCCATGTACCAAATGTACGCAGAATATCTTATGTATTCAGACACCTCTTTTGACAAATCTTCCTTTTTTTTAAACTAAATAAGTGAAGGTCAGAGTCGCAAGCTGTACAGACTAGTACTCAGCTCTCTGAGTGAGGGCCAAGCAACTGAAATTCATCTGGCTGCAAAGGCCATTGATTCACCTTAGCTCAAAGTCCACAGGGTACCGTTGCATTATTGAGCCTGGACCTTGGATACCCTCTGACCTCCTTATGTATGGACACTAGTGATCTTGGGGCATGTTATCTAAAATCAATGCATGGAGGAGACAATTTTTTTTGTTGCATGTATCCCAGGCAATATGCTTCTATTGTTAATATAAATATATGCATGGTACAAAGCATCACTGAGACCATGATAATATCTCTCTCTGCATGGGTCCTCTCACTGGCTCAACACTGTAATCCTTGTTCTGCTTTGCGTTCTCCTGGAGAATGAGTGCTTATTTTCATAGTAATACAGTATTCTGATTTCTCCTGTGGACGGGAAAAAAAAGAAAACATGATTTCAATTGTTGGCTTTGTAAGCTATAATCATGTAATTGGAAACAGCTGTGCACACAAGAAATCTAAATCCAAAGTAGTTTAATTAAAACATATCTTCATTGATAAAACCCACTCATAATGCTAATAGTAGTATTTGCTTCTAAAATCAAATAACCAGTGTCTCACTTCTGTCTATTTCCAGATATTTTTACTTTTTAAAAGAAATCTTAAAGAGAAATCTATTCCACTAAAATTGTTCCAATGTCTGCTGTAACAACATCTCCTCTGAAAGATGCAGATCAATAAAATTATAAAATTATACCTCTAGATTTTACAGTGGATATGAGTGTATGTACATTAGTCTTCTCTTCAAACTTTAGGCACTCAATCCCACAGTTCCTAGTGCCCAGTCTATAATTGCAGTAAACTGAAGAGAATGGCTTTAAGGTTTTTGAACATCCTGATGTGCAGCTCCTAACTAAAGAGAAAGACTTTCAGGTTTTTGAACTCCTGGTGTGTAGCTCCTAACTGAAGAAAGATTCCAGGTAGTAGCTAGGCTCACAAAAAGACTTGACCTGAATCTCTTATTGGAACCCAAAGTCAAAGAATTGCTTTGGCCATCTTTTTTTTTTTTTTTCAACCATTTCCTGGATAAATTTTCCCTTTACACAGTCCAATTTCTTTCATCCCTTAATGGATATAGAATCCAAAAGACATTGCCTAAAACTCAAGATAACAGAAGGAAAGTTTTAGACTGCCTTTTACTGTATATGGTGACCCTTTTCCTGAACTTTAAGCTGCTGCCCATGAAATTGGAACTCTGATCAGTACCCATTTTTCTTATACTGCACATTCCATGGTTCTAACACATTTTCATAAATTCTTCATTTGAATTATGCTTTGTTTAAAGTAAAAGCCTTATAGTAAATTCAATTACTCTATGTAAACATTTGTTGATTTAGTTATCTTTACATTAGAAGTTAAAATGTAAACAGATATGCATTCACAGGTACACAGGGTATGCACACATACAGACACACAAATGCACAAACACACACACATACGCACATAGTACTTTGCAAGGTAGAAGAATGTTTGAACATTAAGAATAGCAATCAAATCCTCTAGAGCTAAACCACCAACCAAAGAGTCCACGTGGAGGGACCCATGGCTCCAGCTGCATAAGCAGCAGAAGAAAGATTTATCTGATAATCAATGGGAGGGGAAGCCCTTGGTCTTGAGAAGTCTCAATGCCCCAAACTAAGGAAATGCTAGGGTGAGGAGGTGGAAGTGGGTGGTGGGTGGGGGAGCACCCTTGTACAAGTAGGGGGAGCAGATAGGAGCTTTGCAGAGGGGAAACTGTGAAGGGGGATAACACTTGAAATGTAAATAAATAAAATAACCAATAATATGCTAAAAATAATGTAAAAACAAAGAATAGTAACTCTTTTCCAGGAAGTATATCACTTATTAGAAAATACAATTAAGAAACATTATCATTTTAAGAAGCACCTACTGAATTCAATACAATGCAATAGCTTTGTCATATGACACATTAATTTACTTGCTATGTCTAAATAGTATGTGTGTGTATTTTCTCAATCATTCTTTAAAAAGTGTTGTGATATCCTTTATTGTCATATGATATCATAAGAGACAAGCTATTTAGAACATTATAACTTATAAAAATAGGAGATCATTTTAAACATAATACCAACAATTCTTTTGGAAGACATTTATTTCAATACATTGTTGACCTATTTTAAATTTTACAAAGAAGTGCAAGTAGCTTTTAAGAAATTTCACAGTATTGAACATGTACACTACAAGATGAATTTTTCAAGTCAGGATTCATGAGTTTGATCTCTCACAAATCTAATATCCTAATGGGTCTCAATACATATGCGCCGTAAATTTGGTCATTAACTGATATTTGAGTTCACTTTCAGTTTTGTCTTCCAATCAACTTCTTTGGTTACTATGTTGGTTAAAACACTGGAAGAAAAGCTAACTTGCCACTTCAGCAACGCTTATTATTCATAATAATAACATTAAAATGGAAAATTTAAGTTTATTTAAAAGATATGATATATGGATTCTGTTGTTCTCTCTTTCTGGTTTGAGTGTAAATGTTATAGTGACCTATGAAGTCTTGGCTCTAATTGAATAAGATAAACATACTGGCATTATGTTGAATTAGTGAGAAATTTGAGAATCTACACAAAAGAATGTATTATTATTTAAATGTCAGAGGGGAAATGACATCAAAACAAATTACAAATCAGAGTTCCTCTTGTCAATATGCTAAACATACCAGTTTTCTTAGTATAAGAACGTCTACCCACCCTCAGTGGCCAATACTGCTTTGAGTTGTTTAGATTTGAGTATAATGATTGGCATTTCCTCTCATCATTGACAAGAGTAGTAGATTATCACATCTCAAATGACACTAGTGGTGGCAGAATTAAATAGCACTAATGTATTTTATTTTATGCCATGTTCTAAAGGTCTCTAATGCAAACTCCATGTGGGGGCAAGCTGGACATACACTGCTGAATACAATACACTGTTCTGATCTGACATATGCTATCCGTTTATCTCCTGTTTGGATGATATCTTGTTTCAGGCATGACTGTTTCAACTCCAGCAGTTCACAACTTTTAATACTTCACCTGAGTCTTAAAGCATAACTTAAAAGAACCAGGAAAAATGAAATGGTTTCTTTTCAGAGGGGAAAAAAAAAGGAGGAAATTTCCTAAGAATTTAATTTTAATGTTTTTTCTTTTTTTCCATTTTTATTAGGTATTTAGCTCATTTACATTTCCAATGCTGTTATTAGACGCGTTCTCACGCCCGGCCAGGAAAGACGCAACAAACCAAAATCTTCTGCGGCAAAACTTTATTGCTTACATCTTTGGGAGCCAGGAGGGCAAGCGCCCAGCGCCCAGCCCCAAAAACGAAAGCCCCTTCAATAATGAAACCGAAACCCCTTCCCTCTTTAGGAGAGTTATATTTCCTAGGACGCATCACTCCCTGATTGGCTGCAGCCCATGGCCGAGCTGACGTTCACGGGAAAGGTAGAGTACAAGTAGTCATAAAATACCCTTGGCTCATGCGCAGATTATTTGTTTACCACTTAGAACACAGGATGTCAGCGCCATCTTGTGACGGCGAATGTGGGGGCGGCTCCCAACACAATGCTATACCAAAAGTCCCCCATACCCACCCACCCCCAATCCCCTACCCACCCACTCCCCCTTTTTGGCCCTGGCATTCCCCTGTACTGGGGCATATAAAGTTTGCGTGTCCAATGGGCCTCTCTTTCCAGTGATGGCCGACTAGGCCATTTTTGATACATATGCAGCTAGAGTCAAGAGCTCCAGGGTACTGGTGAGTTCATAATGTTGTTCCACCTATAGGGTTGCAGATCCCTTTAGCTCCTTGGGTACTTTCTCTAGCTCTTCCATTGGGAGCCCTGTGATCCATCCATTAGCTGACTGTGAGCATCCACTTCTGTGTTTGCTAGGCCCCGGCATAGTCTCACAAGAGACAGCTACATCTGGGTCCTTTCGATAAAATCTTGCTAGTATATGCAATGGTGTCAGCGTTTGGATGCTGATTATGGGGTGGATCCCTGGATATGGCAGTCTCTACATGGTCCATCCTTTCATTTCAGCTCCAAACTTTGTCTCTGTAACTCCTTCCATGGGTGTTTTGTTCCCACTTCTAAGGAGGGGCATAGTTTTTTCTATGGACCATTTGGAAAAGTTGTGCCCTGCCCAGCCCAGTGTGGCCTTGGTGGGGCCAGCATGACATGGTTCTTGCTGCTGGGGCAGGGAGCCTGGTGTGAGCCTCCATTTGTGTTAAAGGCTGCTGTGGGAATAATGCTTGTTTTTGTAATAATGTACATACTTTCTGGAATCATAACTGCCAGTGGAGGACTCTTTCCTCCCTGTTAACATTAATGACTGCATGATAATTAGAAACAGCACAAAGGCAGGAGTTGAGAGTTTGTCTATATCTCAGCAAAATGGTGAACACTGAGACCTTCAGGCCAACCCCTAATCTTGTGGAAAAGAATTAAAAAACCATGAGCTTGAATATACACAATTTCTCAACTATTCAAAAATATAAGAATGCAAAATGAATTATGTATGACTGGTTTCATGAATCTAAAGGAACAAAGGCAACTACACTATGAGGTACTGTGTCAGAAAGATACAAATGTAGATAGATTCCTGAGTTCAGGGACAGCCTAGAACAGAGCAAAGGTAGGTCCAGGCATGGTGGAAATGGTCATTTCAGTGCAGGGTCCCACCCAACTAGTTTATTGTCAGTGCTTAACATAGGCAGACAGATCTCTTTAATTCTTTTCCAATAATAAGAAAAAAACATGTATGTCTTCTGTCTCCTAAGAATCAAAGGGCTGGGGTCAAGTGGTGCTAATTTACAGGATATCAAAAGGAAATCTGGAGTAAATGACTAGATTATTATGAAAACAAAACAAAACAAAAACAAACAAACAAACAAACAAACAAAAACTTGTTTTTGGTGTGCATGAGATGAGCTAGCAGAAAGCAGTAGCAGATCTTCTTTACAAGTTTGTCCTGGGAGAGTGTTGAGCTGTCTGGAGGTGTCTGGAGAGTGACAACAGCTCTTCAATATTTTCCTCTAACAGCATTCCTGACTTGGTTGGAAGATATAATTTTTTTATAGTAACTTTTCTGACATTGGTCATAAACCCAATGAGCTATCCAGAAACTTTTACAATTTTCACTAGCAGAGAGAGCTGTCTCAACCAGAATGTTTTTATAATGATAATAAAAAAAAGTTGTAGGCAGAACACAGAGAGAGAGGGGAAGAGGGAGAGTAGGATGGAGAGAGGAAGAAGGAGAGGGAAATGGAGAGAAAAGGGAGATACAGAGATAGAAGAGAGAAGAGAAGAGAGAAAGACAGAAGAGAATAGTGAGAGAGTGAGCAGTTTGTAAAGCTATCCCTGCCATCTCAGCGGAACCTAGGCCACCAGTTTGGACTCATGATTTGACCATGATGCTCTTATTTTTGCAGCTTGCAAACAGCCCTTCTCTCAGGAACCCCTCTCCAAGCTGAGGCTGATCCTTGGCAGTGCTCTATTACAGAAAAATGAAATAATTTCGGTGACATCATTATTAGAAGTCAAGATGTGGTTACAAGGCGAATGGCACCTTCCATTTTGTATAATTCAGATATAAATTGAATGTGTAATGTTTTGCCTCAAAATTAATACACTAAAAAATTTGTCCTCAAGTGTGGTGATTTGTATGGAAAGGTGTATTAAGAGGAAGGGCAGGTTTGCGTCTCTGTAGATAAGAGCACTCACACATACTCACACACACACACACACACACACACACACACACACACGCTTGACTAGATATTGTGAGGAGAAGGACTGTGTCTCATGATAGTAGGATTTTTATAAGTCAGGCTGGCCCCTGATTTTAGAACCAGCATCTGCATTTCTATTTTCAAAAATAATATCTGCTTTTTGGGTATCTCTTTAGTTTGCATACTGTTGATGCCTCTTATTAGAGCTGAGCTGATGCTTTTGAAAAATCCAGTGTCAAGAGGTCATCTCTGAACCCATATACACAATTAACATTATATGAAGTCAAGCATTGTTATTTTATACATAAAATAGCAATGAAAATTAGCCATGATTTTGAGGAGAATGGGGAAGGGTATATTCCAGGTTTTAAGGTAAAATCAGGAGCTAGAAAGATGTTTAAGTCACTATTAAGTAGATTCCGGTTTAGATCCAGACTGCAATTCCCAGTGCTCATATCAAGGGGGCAAACTGCCTGTAAATCTTGACCCAAGGAGTCCATTGCCCTTCCCATGCCATGAACACTTACACATATATATAGCCGTGCAGAATACATTTCCTAAAACACACTCATGCACATTATACATAAAAAATAATAAAAAATAATTTTAGACACATCAGTTAACTTCATAAAAATAATTATATTTGTTTCATATTAGCTTGAAAATGATGAGTTATCGAGTCACTGGCAAAGTTCCATGAAGGCATTTGGAGACATACATCACTGTTCCAGTGCTCTTGACTGAATTGCCACAATCCAGAGGCAAAGGAAATATCTCATAAAATGCAGGGATTGCACAGAAAGCTCTAGAGTTCAGTTGGTCACTACGCTTGGATGACAGTTTCCTATGGCCTACAAAAATGTTTAAAGTCATGTGAGGTCCCATTCATCAATTGTTGACATTACCAATGGGGAATAAGAGGACACTAAGAGAAGGAAGTATTGTATTAAATTAATCTCAATTGGAGTTTTCTACACTGTCTTTCATCACCTTTATATTTAAAGCACTAGACCTTTAAAGCACTAGAATTGGGCAGCTATCTACACTCTATGCTATTATGTCTACTTCCCTATCAATAACTCTGATGTATAACTTGCCAACTTCTATCTGGGCTTGGAAATCCAATCAGCCAGCCCTCTTGGCCAGTATTCATGATTCAATAACCCCATGGAATATTTTCTTCTCTCCAACTTCTCCATTTCCCTTCTTCTTGCGGTCTCCTGCCTCAGACCCTCAAGCCCAGTAACCAAACTCCACATGCATTTCTTTTGCCCAACTTTACACTGTTGGAATCTTTATTCAAGCCATTGTTTTAAATTAAGGAGGAGAGTAATATAGCATTGCCCCATTTGGACTCCCTTGTCACTGATGCAAGCAGGACCAGTATTTAGCATTACAATACATAGACACTTTACAGAAGCTTTTCAGATTTTGTTTTTTTTAATAAATGTATATTTTTATTACGTGTTTTCCTCAATTACATTTCCAATGCTATCCCAAAAGTCTCCCCCACCCTCCCCCCCACCCACTCCCCTACCCACCCATTCCCATTTTTGACCCTGGTGTTCCCCTGTACTGGAGCATATAAAGTTTACCTGTCCCAATGGGCCTCTCTTTCCAGTGATGGCCGACTAGGCCATCTTTTGATACATATGCAGCTAGAGTCAAGAGCTCCGGGGTATTGGTTAGTTCATAATGTTGCACCTACAGGGTTGCAGATCTCTTTAGCTCCTTGGATACTTTCTCTAGCTCCTCAATTGGGGGCCCTGTAATCCATCCAATAGTTGACTGTGAGCATCCACTTCTGTGTTTGCTAGGCCCCGCCCTAGTCTCACAAGAGACAGCTATATCACTGTCCTTGCAACAAACTCTTGCTGGTGTATGCAATGGTGTCATCGTTTTATAGGGTCACATTTAAAAATTGTTGATCTTAATTAAAGCCTGAATCTTAGGTGTTCTCTTCAGGAAGTTGTCTCCTGATTTCCAGGCTATTTCTACTTCCTATTGATTCTACATGGTCTTGAGTTTTGAGCATAGTGATATATATGTATCTATTTACATGTTTCCACATGTACACATCCATTTGGACCAGCACCATTTGTTGAAGATTCTTTCTTTTTTCTAATGTATAGATTTTGCATTCTTTGTAAAAAATCAAGTATTCATGTGTGTGTGGGTTTATGTCAGGGACTTTGTTTTTTTGGGGGGTGTATTTATTTCATTTACATTTCCAATGCTATCCCAAAATCCCCCACACCCTCCCACACCCACTCCCCCACCCACCCATTCCCACATCTTGGTCCTGGCGTTCCCCTGTACTGAGGCATATAAAGTCTGCACGACCAATGGGCCTCTTTCCACTGATGGCCGACCAGGACATTTACTGATATATATGCAGCTAGAGACACGAGCTCTGGGGATAACTGGTTAGTTCATATTGTTGTTCCACCTATAGGGTTGCAGATCCTCCCAGCTCCCTGGGTACTTCCTCCAGCTCCTCCATTGTGAGCCCTGTGATCCTTCAAATAGCTGACTGTGAGCATAACCACTTCTGTGTTTGCTAGGCCCTGGCATAGTTTAACAAGAGACAGCTATATCAGGGATCTTTCAGCAGAATCTTGCTAGTGTATGCAATGGTGTCAGCATTTGTAGGCTGGGTATGGAATGGATCCCCGGGTATGGCAGCCTCTAGATGGTCCATCCTTTCGTCTCATCTCCAAACTCTGTCTCTGTTGTTCCTTCCATGGGTGCCTTGCTCCCAATTCCGAGAAGGGGCAAAGAATCCATACCTTGGTCATCATTCTTCCTGAGCTTCCTGTGTTTCACGAATTGTATCTTATATCTTGGGTATTCTAAGTTTCTGGGCTAATATCCAATTCTCAGTGAGTACATATCATTTGAGTTCTTTTGTGATTGGGTTACCACACTCAGGATGATGCCCTCCAGGTCCATCAGTTTGCCTAGGAATTTCATAAATTCGTTCTTTTTAATAGCTGAGTAGTACTCCATTGTGTAACTGTACCACATTTTCTGTATCCATTCCTCTGTTGAGCAACATCTGGGTTCTTTCCAGCTTCTGGCTATTATACATAAGGCTGCTATGAACATAGTGGAGCACGTGTCCTTTTTACCACTTAGAACATCTTCTGGATATATGCCCAGGAGAGGTATTGCGTGATCCTCCAGTAGTACTATGTCCAATTTTTTGAGGAACCACCAAACTGATTTCCAGAGTGGTTTTACAAGCTTGCAATCCCACCAAAAATGGAGGAGTGTTCCTCTTTCTCCACATCCTCGCCAGCATCTGCTGTCACCTAAATTTTTGCTCTTAGCCATTCTGACTGGTGTGAGGTAGAATCTCAGGGTTGTTTTAATTTGCATTTCCCTGATGATTAAGGATGTTGAACATTTTTTCAGGTGCTTC
This sequence comes from Mus musculus, assembly GCF_000001635.26. Lineage (NCBI taxonomy): Eukaryota > Metazoa > Chordata > Mammalia > Rodentia > Muridae > Mus > Mus musculus. The sequence continues at coordinate 102,217,561 of NC_000074.6, forward strand.
TCAGCCATTCAGTATTCCTCAGGTGAGAATTCTTTGTTTAGCTCTGAGCCACATTTTTTAATGGGGTTATTTGATTTCCTGGAATATACCTTCTTGAGTTCTTTATATATATTGGATATTAGTCCCCTATCTGATTTAGGATAGGTAAAGAACCTTTCCCAATCTGTTGGTGGCCTTTTTGTCTTATTGACGGTGTCTTTTGCCTTATAGAAGCTTTGCAATTTTATGAGGTCCTATTTGTAGATTCTTGATGTTACAGCACAAGCTATTGCTGTTCTATTCAGGAATTATTACCCTCTGCCTATATCTTCGAGACTTTTCCCCACTTTCTTTTCTATAAGTTTCAGTGTCACTTGTTTTATGTGGAGTTCCTTAATCCACTTAGATTTGACCTTAGTACAAGGAAATAGAATGGATCAATTCGCATTCTTCTACATGATAACCGCCAGTTGCGCCAACACCATTTGTTGAAAATGCTGTCTTTTTTCCACTGGATGGTGTTAGCTCCCTTGTCAAAGATCAAGTGACCATAGGTGTGTGGTTCATTTCTGGGGCTTCAATTCTATTGTATTGTTGTACTTATCTGTTGCTTTACCAATACCATGCAGTTTTTATCACAATTGCTCTGTAGTACAGCCTTAGGTCAGGCATGGTGATTCTGCCAGAGGTTCTTTATTCCTTGAGAAGAGTTTTTGCTATCCTAGGTTTTTTGTTATTCCAGATGAATTGGAGATTGCTCTTTCCAATTCGTTGAAGAATTGAGTTGGAAATTTGATAGGGATTGCATTGAATCTGTAGTTTGCTTTTGGCATGATAGCCATTTTTACTATATTGATCCCACCAATCCATGAACATGGAAGATCTTTCCATCTTCTGAGATCTTCTTTAATTTCTTTCTTTAGACACTTAAAGTTCTTATCATACAGATCTTTCACTCCCTTAGTTAGAATCAAGCCAAGGTATTTTATATTATTTGTGACTATTGAGAAGGGTGTTGTGTCTCTAATTTCTTTCTCAGCCCATTTTTCCTTTGTGTAGAGAAAGGCCATTGACTTAAGTTTGAGTTAATTTTATATCCAGATACTTCACTGAAGCTGTTTATCAGATTTAGGAGTTCTCTGGTGGTATTTTTAGGGTCACTTATATATACTATCATATCATCTGCAAATAGAGATATTTTGACTTCTTCCTTTCCAATTTCTATCCCGTTGACCTCCTTTTGTTGTTTAATTGCTCCTGCTAGGACTTCAACTACAATGTTGAATAGGTAGAAAGAAAGTGGGCATCCTTGTATAGTCCTTGATTTTAGTGGGATTGTTTCCAGCTTCTCACCATTTACTTTGATGTTGGCTACTGGTTTGCTGTAGATTGCTTTTATCATGCTTAGGTATGGGCCTTGAATTCCTGATCTTTCCAAGACTTTTATAATGAAATGGTGTTGGATTTTGTCAAATGCTTTCTCTGTATCTAAGGAGATGATCATGTGATTTTTGTCTTTGTGTTTGTTTATAAAATGGATTACGTTGATGGATTTCCATATATTAAACCATCCCTGCATCCCTGGAATGAAATCTACTTCAGAATGGATGTTTGTTTTGATGTGTTCTTGGATTTGGTTAGTGAGAATTTTATTGAGTATATTTGCATAGCTTTTTATAAGGGAAATTGGTCTGAATTTCTCTATGTTTCTTGGATCTTTCTGTGATTTAGGTATCAGAGTAATTGTGGCTTCAGAGAATGAGTTGGGTAGAGGACATTCTGCTTCTATTTTGTGGAACAGCTTGTGAAGAACTGGAATTAGATCTTCTTTGAAGGTCTGGTAGAAGTCTGCATTAAACCCATCTGGTCCTGGGCATTTTTTGGTTGGGAGACTATTAATGACTGCTTCTATTTCTTTAGGGGATATGGGACTGTTTAGATTATTAACCTGATCCTGATTTAACTTTGCTACCTGGTATCTGTCTAGAAATTTGTCCATTTCATCCAGGTTCTCCAGTTTTGTTGCGAATAGCCTTTTGTAGAAGGATCTGATGGTGTTTTGGATTTCTTCAGGATCTGTTGTTATGTCTCCCTTTTCATTTCTGATTTTAATTATGATGCTGTCCCTGTGCCCTTTAGTGAGTCTGGCTATGGATTTATCTATCTTGTTGATTTTCTCAAAGAACCAGCTCCTGGTTTGGTTGATTCTTTGAATAGCTCTTCTTGTTTCCACTTGGTTTATTTCACCCCTGAGTGATTATTTCCTGCCATCTACTCCTCTTGGGTGAATTTACTTCCTTTTGTTCTAGATCTTTTAGGTGTTTTGTCAGCTGCTAGTGTGTGCTATCTCTAGTTTCTTTTCGGAGGCACTCAGAGCTATGAGTTTTCCTCTTAGAAATACTTTCATTGTGTCCCATAAGTTTGGGTGTGTTGTGGCTTCATTTTCATTAAACACTAAAAAGTCCTTAATTTCTTTATTTATTCCTTCCTTGACCAAGGTATCATTGAGAAGAGTGTTGTTCAGTTTCCACGTGAATGTTGGCATTCTATTATTTATGTTGTTATAGAAGAGCAGCCTTCATCCATGGTGATCTGATAGGATGCATGGGACAATTTCAATATTTTTGTATCTGTTGAGGCCTGTTTTGTCACTAATTATATGGTCAATTTTGGAGAAGGTACCATGAGGTGCTGAGAAGACGGTATATCCTTTTGATTTAGGATAAAATGTTCTGTAGATATCTCTTAGATCAATTTATTTCATAATTTCTGTTAGGTTCACTGTGTCCCTATTTAGTTTCTGTTTCCATGATCTCTCCATTGATGAAGAGTGTGTTGAAGTCCCCGACTATTATTGTGTGAGGTGCAATGTGTGCTTTGAGCTTTACTAAAGTTTCTTTAATGAATGTGGCTGTCCTTTTATTTGGAGCATAGATATTCAGAATTGAGAGTTCCTCTTGGAAGATTTTACCTTTGATGAGTATGACGTGCCCCTCCTTGTCTTTTTTGATGACATTGGGTTGGAAGTCAATTTTATTAGATATTAGAATGGCTATGGTAATTGAAACTTTGGCTGGGTATAGTAGCCTGGGCTGGCATTTGTGTTCTTTTAGTTTCTGTATAACATCTGTCCGGGATCTTCTTGCTTTCATAGTCTCTGGTGAAAAATCTGGTGTAATTCTGATAGGCCTGCCTTTATATGTTACTTGACCATTTTCCCTTTTAATATTCTATCTTTATTTAGTGCATTTGTTATTCTGATTATTATTGTTTGGAGGAATTTCTTTTCTGGTCCAGTCTATTTGGAGTTCTGTAGGCTTCTTGTATGTTCATGGGTATCTCTTTCTTTAGGTTTGGGAAATTTTCTTCTATAATTTTGTTGAAGATATTTGCTGGCCCATTAAGTTGAAAATCTTCATTCTCATCTACTCCTGTTATTCGTAGGCTTGGTCTTCTCATTGTGTCCTGGATTTTCTGGATGTTTTGAGTTAATATCTTTTTGTATTTTCCATTGTCTTTTATTGTTGTGCAGATGTTCTCTATGGAATCTTCTGCACCTGAGATTCTCTCTTCCATATGTTGAATTCTGTTGCTGATGTTTGCATCTATGTTTCCAGATTTCTTTCCTAGGGTTTCTATCTTCAGTGTTGCCTCACTTTGGGTTTTCTTTATTGTGTCCACTTCCCTTTTTAGGTCTAGTATGGTTTTGTTCATTTCCATCACCTGTTTGGATGTGTTTTCCTCTTTTTCTTTAAGGACTTATAACTCTTTAGCAGTGTTCTCCTGTATTTCTTTAAGTGAGTTATAAAAGTCCTTCTTGATGTCCTCTGCCATCATCATGAGATATGCCTTTAAATCCATGTCTAGATTTTTGGGTGTTTTGAGGTACCCAGGACTTCTGAGGTGGGAGTGCTGGGTTCTGATGAAGGTGAATGGTCTTAGTTTCTGTTAGTAAGTTTCTTACGTCTGCTTTTCACCATCTGGTAATCTCTGGAGTCAGTTGTTATAGTTGTCTCTGGTTAGAGTTTTTTTTCTTTTGTGATTCTGTTAGCCTCTATCAGCAGACCTGGGAGACTAGCTCTCTCCTGAGTTTCAGTGGTTAGAGCACTCCCTGCAGGCAAGCTCTCCTCTTGCAGAGAAGGTGCACAGATATCTGTTGATCGGATTTGCTTCCTGGCAGAAGATGAAGACCCAAAACAGGGCCTGTCCCAGAAGCTGTTAGCTTCTGTAGTCCACACTTTCACCTGTGCAGACTAGTCTTGGTGGGATCTGGGAAGGAAGATAGCTCTCGAGAATGCTCAAGGGAAGCCCTCCGGGGCAGGGTGGACAACTCTCCTCTGGCAGGGAGGTGCCTGGATGTCTGGAGCCTGTGCAGACTAGTCTTGGCTGGATCAGGGAACCAAGATGTCTCTGGCAGATGCTCTGGCAAGGCCTCCCGGGCTTGGTGGACTCCTCTCCTCTGGCAGGGAAGGTGCCCAGGTGTCTGGAGCCCAAAACAGGGCCCGCCTTAGAAGCTCTGTGGCTCCTGCCTATGTCAGGGACTTTGAATTGATTCCAGTAATCACCCAGCCTATTTCTATACTAATACCATGCAGTTTTTATTACTACTGCTCTGTAGTATAGCTTGAAGTCAGGGAAAGTGATGCCTTCAGAACTTCTTTTACTGTTCAGGATTGTTTTTAGCCACCCTGGGCTTTTTGTTTTCCGTATGAAAGTGAGAATGACTCTGTCAAGGTCTGTAAAGAGTTGTATTGGAATTTTGATGGGAATTGGATTGTATCTTTTACCAAAATGGCAATTTCACTATGATAATCCTACAAATTAATGAGCATGGGAGATCTTTCCATTTTCTGTTGTCTTCCTCAACTTCTTTCTGCAGCAACTTGATGTTCTTGCCATATCGCTCTTCCTCTTGCTTGGTTACACCAGTGTATTTTATTTTAACTTTGGTTATTATAAAGGGTGTTGTCTCTCTAATTTCTTTATCATTTGTATAAAATGGTAGCTACTGATTTAGTTTTAGTTAATTTTATATCCAGTCACTTTGCTGAAGTTGTATATCAGCTGTAGAAGTTCTCTGGTAGAATTTTTGGGATATGCTATCATATCATCCATAAATGGCAATATGATACTTTGACTAAATCCTTTCCAGTTTGTATCCTCTTGATATTCTTTAGTTGTCTTATTGCTCTGGCTATAACTACAAGTACTATACTGAATAGACAGGGAGAGAGTAGGTCACCTTGTCTTGTCCTAAATTTTGTGGAACTGCATTTAGTTTATCTCCATTTAATGCTATATTAGCTATTGGCTTGCTGTTTATTGTTTTTATTATGTTTAGATATGTGTTTTGTATCCCTGTTCTCTCTAAGACCCTTAGCATGAAGAGGCTTCTGTATGGCAAAGAACAGTATAAATGGGACAAAACATCACCCTACTGACTGGGAAAGGATCTTGACCAACCATTTGGCAGAAGGCTAATATCCAAAATTTATGAAAAAATAATGATGCTAGACACCAATGACCCAAATAACCCAGTTTAAAAAAATGAGATAGAGAATTCTCAAGAGAGGAATCTCTAATGGCTGAGAAGCACTTAAAGAAATGTTTAAAGTCTTTAGTCATTAGGTGTAGGGCAGTGGACCACGCCACCAGACAGAAGAACTGGTAAGGTAGAGCAGATTAAGGAACCCTGGCAAGTCTCATAATTGAGAACATTAGGTATTTAAATCTACGCCTGACCAGGTTCCTGTCCTGAAGCATTTGACCATGACACTGCACTAAGCAGACCATGACAACTGGTCACAAAGCAAAGAAACAGAGTTCCCTATGCTAATGAAGTATTTAGATAGGCCCTGAGGGTTGAGCTAATAAACTTCCCTTTCCAGGCTTCCCTTCCTGAAAAGCATATTTAGTCCTGAGTTGACCCTGAATAAGTAGTACACACCTTTTCCAACATGAGGTAACAGTTTGTACAATCAAGGACTCCCTCTCATCAAGGACCTCTGAGGGGGAGACCTTCATCATACAGAGCAACACCTAAGTCTCTGTCAGAAGACCTCTCCACACTTCTGGAACTCACCCTGAGCTAAACTGGATTTCCCCTGCACCTCCCACCCTGGCTCATTTCAGGCCCTCAGGCCCTCAGGCCCTGTTGGCAGTTCCACACAGTCCTCAGTGGCATCTGGGTACACAGGAGGATGGAAGCCCATTTTCAACTCTTCAGAATTCCCATCAGCATCAGGATACACAGATGTTTGAAAACCACAGGCTGTGTCCCAGCCTGCACCTTTTCTCACCTGGAAAAATGTGGGCTAGGATGCCTAGCTTATGCTATGTTTTGTACTCCTGCCCCCTCACCCATGTCAGTGTCCCACAAGCCTGGCACCCCAACAGGGAGAAAGGCATCTTGCTTTCCCAAGTATTGGTGATCTGATGTCTGAACTACGAAGCAAAAATCAGGAAAATGCAAATCAAAACAACTGTGTGATTCCATTTTACACTGGTCAAAATGGCTAAAATAAAAAAATACCAGCACATGGGAGGCAGAGCAGGTAAAATTCTGATTTAGAGGCCAACCTGGTCAACAGAGTGAGTTCCAGGACAGTCAGGGCTACACAGAGAAACCCTGTCTCTAAAAACAAACAAACAAACAAAAAAACAAAGAAAAGACAAAAACAAAACAAAACAAAAAACAAACAAACAACAACAAAAACAAACCTCAAGAAAATACATATGCCAGCAAGGATGTGGAGCAAGAGGAACACTCCTCCAATGCTGGTAAGAGGGCAAACTTTATAAACACTTTTGAAATCAATTTGTAAGTTTCTCAGAAAACAGGAAATATTTCTACCTCAAGACCCAGCTATACTACCCCTATACCCAAAATATGCCCCACTGAACTACAAGGACACTTGCTCAACTATGTTCATAGCAGCTTTATTCATAATATCTAGAAACAAGAAACAATCTAGATGTCTGTTAACTGAAGAAAGGATAAAGAAAATATAGTACATCTATACAGTGGTATACTACTATTCAGCTATTAAAAACAAAGACATCATGAACTTTTCAGGCAAATGGTGAATATTGAGAACATCATCCTAAGTGAGGTAACCCAGTCCCAAAAGAACAGGTATGTTACATATTCAGTTATAAGTGTAGGTTAGCCATAAAATACAGGATACCTACAATACACTTCCCATACCCAAAGAAGCTAAACAAGAAGGAAGGCCCAAGCCAGGGTGCTCAAATCTCACTTAGAAGTGGGGATGAAATTGTTGCAGGAGGTAGATATAGGAAGGGAGCTGATGGGAGAGGGGATGGGAAGGGGGATGGTAGCAGTTCAAGATCAGGTGTGAGAAGGAACAGGGAAGGCCAGATGCCCAAAAGAATGAATGTAAACCTGCAACTGGAGGGGGTGGGGAGTTGGAAGCATCTCAAGGACATGTTAGAAACTTGGGATAAGGGAGATACTCAATAATCAATGGAGGTGACCTTAGCTGAGAGTCAACATTGGGGATAGAACCTGGGGCTAGAACCCACCTCCTATAGCCAGACAGGAACCCCAGTGGAGTGGTAGAGATACCAATACCCCACAGGCACACCAAACATTCAACCCCTAGTTTATCCTTTCTACAAGAAATGCAGGCACAGGGGATGGAGCAGAGACTGAGGTAATAGCCAAGCAATGATGGACCCAACTAGATACCTCAACCTCAGACAACTTTCACCATTCAATATTAGTAGGTACATATATGTGGGTGGGTCTGGGTTGCTATATGTAAATGTGAAATGTATATGTAAATGTGAAACAGTCAAAGAGACAAAATGAGAGAGTAAGAGAAATAGAGAATAAGAGAAAGAGAGGGAATATGAGAGAGAATATGAGTGAGAGACAGAGACAGAGAGAGAAACAGAGAGAGAGAATATATAAGTTGTATAGGCAGAACAAAGGTTTTGGAGTTTCTTCCAGAAATGTCTACTATCACAAAAGTCAGGATCAGTTTATAGTAATACAGAGAGAATAAAAACTATTAGGTTACCAGATTCATTAAGCTCAAACTATAATATTTGGCAATCACTGTTGTTTAATTGCCAATAGCTTTTCATGAAGAGTGTGTCACTATGAAGAACTACTTATCTATGACGATGCAAAGGTATGTTTATCTTTTGGGTTCCTTCAAAGAACTCACATGGAAATGTAGCATTCCTCCAACTGCAACATTCTGTCTGGGAGACTAATGTTCAAGAAATCCTGAGCCATTCTCAGTTTAATTCCCGATTTCGTCATCCTTAACCTAGCTTTAAGTAGGATGATTTGTGCTCTCAATTAGCTGTATCTAAAATATTCTTCTGTCACCCAAATTATTTCTAGAATATTTCATTTTAGGTTAATATACTTTTTAATAGGATTCAAATCACAGAATGCTAAATGTGTAAACTTCTTATGAATTAACATCATTAAAATAGAATGCATGTACACTTTAATTGCATTATCTAATTTTGTTAAAATATATTTTGAAAGAGAACGATGTTTTAAGTTAAATTTTTGCTGTGGTGCCTGGTTTTTCTCTGCCTTTGCCTAAAGCATTTTCAGATAAAACAGGCTCTGTTTCAAAATTAGTAAGTTGTGTGTGTGTGTGTGTGTGTGTGCATTTACATCACCCACTAATCCTGATACTCTATCTTTCTCCAGTCTTTCCTGGAATTTATTAAAGCCCTTGCTAGGTCTGTGTCCTTGGGTAAATCTCCTTATCTCTAAGCATCTAAGATTTCAATTCCTATACATTTGAAATGAGACTGTCTGTTCTGGACACATTTATTTATTATAGAGGAGAACTTTAAAATGGTGGAAAGCAAAGGGACACACTCAAACACACCAAGTGTCTCTAGTGAATTAAGTTACAGCATTTGATAGATAGTCCCCAAAAGTCCCTGAAATTTACAACTTCTTGTTTCAACCACACTTCCTCTAATCTCAGTGATTTCTTAAGAAGTCACAAAATGTGTCCATGCATAGTGGATCTACTTGTACTCCCACCATCATTGTGGTTGAAGCAAGAATTTGTTTAATGCAGGGACTTTAGGGGACATCTATCAAGACTGAGACAAAGTCTTTTTTTTTTTTTCTAAATGTAACTGATTTCCATTTTCCTAAAAAAAAAAAAAGTGTCTTATTAATCTGATCAGGCCCCATGCTTGAATTTGATGACTAATTCTAAAGAAGTGACAGTCCCACTTGAAATGTATCATCACTCAGAAAAGAATTATCTAATAAACAGGTTCCATGGACTATATAAAACATATCTCATGTATGCTAAGCTTGACATATGGAAGGAAAGACAAATCAGTACAAAGATGTCCTGGGATATCACACCAGTTTCTGATTTACAGAAAGAAAAAGCTGTCAGTTCACTGGAAGAAAACATCATGTGAAGAGAGCATAACTTCTTTAGTCCTTAAATTAGATTTATGGTTCAGAGTACTTGTGTCAATATATTCTGCAAATGAATAAAATGGATAGCAAACAGATCAGATTAATACAGAAAGCTCAAAAGGAAGCAAGATTTGTGAGAATCTTCTTGATAATTATTATTGGAAATATTCCAGACCTCTATTAATAATTGAAACCAAATTTTAAATAAGGTTGTTCCTATGATCTGGTTACTAAAACCTCCAGCAAGAAAACATGAGCTCAACCTGGGGACCTGTTCCTCATGTCATGAATGTGATGCTAAATGAAATAATGCACTGCAAGGTCAAGTTCGCATATTTATAGCTGTCAACCATAGCCACTTGTGTTTCATGTTTATTAGGAATAGGTAAATAGCTGAATAAATCATCGGCTGCTTTTAACACAAATATAAATGAGTAATATACATAAGTAATCAGGGTGGCTAATTAGACTAAAGAAATTCAAAAGTTAATCACAGTCACAGTTGCAAAAACAAAATTATCTAATAGGTTCATGTTTACAATGTTTTTAAATGGGGGTCACACAATTTAAAAATAACAAATTGAAAAGAGATGAGCAATGTATTGTTGATGGTTAGATACTGGTAGAGGCTTACAGAATTTCATAATGTACTCATATGGGAGATGCTGGTATGGCCAAACCCAAGTAACAACATAGGTTCATTTCATTTCTTATAAAATTAATAGAGTTTAAAATTACGCTCCTCATCAGAGCCTGTAGTGTTCATGGCTTTCTGGGCATTTCTTAAAGTGTAACCAGGAAGATAGAGAAGCAATTTAATGTGTGTTAACTGCTTAAAGCACACAAACAAACAAAAAAAAACCTTAATGAGGTTTTAAATCAATGCTTATTGATTCCTAAGATATTTATAGAAAACATTGGGAAAAGCAGCAATCGAAACAATACTGAGGCACACAAGCAAAAGCAAAGTTTAGCAATAAATGAGTCCACTTTCCTCTTCTCAACAAAGCTCTCAGCAACTTGGGACTCTCATTTGCATGTATGCCTTTCTCTGATGCAATACATGGCAAAGTGGTAAAGTTTCCCATCACTGCTTATTTACTGCCCACTTGTAGACAAAGACATCTTAAAATAGATCTTGCAAGTAGAGAAACTGCATTCATCCAGCCTGGAAAATTCCTGTTTACCATCTTATACCTAGGTATGATTGAAAATGCAAATGACTGCAATCAGAGACATCATGGAAAAAGACACATATGGTGAACTAATTCTCATATAACCTACACCTAAAATGGAGAAACCACCTCCATCCTGCCCATAGTAGCACCTGCCAATTTCTCATTCTCCATTTTAGAACTACAAAAAATAATCCCTAGGCAAGAATAAACAAGGATTTTTGATTCACAGGACTATGCAAGTCCTGCTCCTGTTTTGCAGTACCTTTACTCTGTACTTACAAGTAACTATTTTGTGCTCTGATTTCTGTGTTCTTTTCCACTGTTATTCTCTCTCATCTCTAATTTCTTCTGTTTTCCTCCTAGGTCTCCACCTCTCCCATTCTTTCCCTCTGTGTATTGTTCAGGGTTCTCTAGATGGAAAAAAAAATGGTAGAATTTGTATGTATAGGGTTTTTAAAATTATACTTGTTTACAGACTATGGTTCTGTGAGTCCTACAATGGTTGTCTACCAATAGAAAAAAACCAAGAATCCAGTAGATGTTCAGTCCTCAAAGCTAGATGTCTCAACTGGTCTTCAGTATATGCTAGAATCCCTAAGAAGTATGCTCTAATGTCAGTGAAGGACTTTCTAGAGAAAGAAAAAGACAAACAGGCAAAGTGAGAATGCATTTCTCCTTTTCATGCACTGTATATGGGCTCCCAGCAGAAAGTACTGCTAATGTTAAAGGTGGCTATTCACACCTCAAAAGATCCAGATTAAAGATGTGTCTTCCCACTTTAAGTGGTTTAATTAAGATTTACTGAATTTAATAAATTTAATAATTCCCTAAGGTATCCTCAGCCTCTTGAGTTTTAGTTAATTTTGTATGTAGTCAGCTTAGTACCATAAATAGCTGCAACAATTTTCTTTTGTTCCCGTTCCTCCTTCTTCACACACACTCTCTCTCTTTCTCTTCTTTGTTTCTCAAAATGAACAGGTTCTGGTCATGTATATGTATATGTATGTGTATGTGCATGTGCATGTGTATGTGTATGTGTATGTGTATGTGTATGTGTGTGTGTGTGTGTGTGTGTGTGTGTGTGTGTGTGTATGTGTATGTATATGATGTATATGTATATGTACAAGTATATGTATAAGTATAAGTATATTTATATGCATATAAGACTATATATATAGTCATATATATATATATATATATATATATATATGTGTGTATATATATATATATATAGTCCTAATTATAAAACACAATTATATGGTGAACACATCTAAACTAATTTTTAAAAGATAAGGAAACATGCCAAACTTGTAAAATGTATATGAAAAATATGAAAGCATATAACTTTATCATATATATGTTACAAATATACATACATATATTTTAAAAATTTGTTTTAGACATGGTAAAGGAATCAAATAAAAACTTGCCATTAGCAGCTACTGTATTGCTTAGCTATTTATGGATATCAATTCCTGTGTTTAGATTTGATATTAGCCTAATTTCGAAAGAACCGAGGCATGTTCTAACATATTCTATATTATCACCATCTCTTTGGCGTATCTTTTCTATATGGTAAAAATTTATTAAAAATTCCTCAAATATTAAATTGATTTTCAAAGAAATTATTTTAAAGTTAAATGTTTAAATTTACAAGCACTTTAAAGAAATATATATTTGGGAAGTAGGCACAATGCTCAATACTTCAAAATACAAGACTATCTTATAATAGCGCACAGTATGAATGAAGATTAAACATAAGCTATTAGAGAAATACAGTCACTAAACAGAATATTACTTTCATATTTACATGTATTTTGGGCTTATTGCAGTAATCTTTGGATTTTTTGTTCTTTTTAAATTTTTAATGTTTTTCCAAAAAATTTAGTTGTTATTTACTTCCCTCCAAAAAGAATATAGATAATAATTCATTGTGTTCTAAGTTCTAACCTCAAGCCTGTTTGTGATTGATAATTACATTTACTCATTTGTGTTTATTATAGGTGTTTACATTTACTTATCAAATAAGATTTACCCATATTTAACCTACTGATCATATTCCAACAGCATATTTTAATTAACTCGGATTTCAAAAAACTGGTCTTACTACTTTAACAGTTTTCTGCTAATCCTTTTCAATTCCACTCACAGTAAATATTACCTAGTCCTGTGTGCAACTGCTTTCTTCACTTTGATTACAGGGTCTTTTGTTAAGTAGAAAAATGTCCTCTTATTGCAGTTTAATTTCTCATTTACTTCAACAATATTTTGTCTGAGTGAATGTACTATGTGTACATATTGTAATAGATTCCTCTGCACTCTCAAGACACATAGATATTATCTCACATTTGCATTTAATATGATGTAAAGGATTTAATTGTCACAAGTAGTGTTGATTCTATGAAATGATTTTGGATGGTGAATGGGCAAAGATCTTGTTTTCCCTCTGGAACAGCCCCTTTATCTCTGTGCACCTTCCTAAATATTTTGCCTTTCCCCAAAGCCTTGTAATGCCCACTCCATGGGATGTACTCTTCCAAGTCATTTACAGTCTCCAAAGCTATTTGCAGTTATTTCTTAATTAAATTCCTCAAACTATGCCAATCATCTTTGTCATTGGTGTTTTCAAATTAGGACTCATGGGCCATACCCCACATCTTCACCTTCCCCACTTCCTCTGTTTTGTCTCCAGCTTCTCCCTCCTTCTCTTGTCTGTCTTCTTTTGACCTTCCTCCTCCTCCTCCTCTTCCTAGACTGCATTTCCTCCTGAACAGAAGGAGTGGAATTTTTCTTCCATTCTTCTAGAATCTTTTGATTTGGACTCTATTTAAATTTTAAACTCTTATAACTACGTTTTTGAGGCCCACAAAATTGAATTTACTCTCTGTGAGGCTCCAATGACATTTCAATTTAATCATGCATGGATTTCTTCATTTCTGCACAAATAATCACCTTTTCAAATATTTCACCTTTTAATTTTCTCTGTTTTCTTACAGAACAATAGAATGCTGCAAAGACATCCTCTCCTTTCTTGCTCTGGTTCCCACTTAAGTCTGGACTTACTTTTCGGTTCATTGGTTTCAGCCTCAAAATGTACAATACTGTGTCTGTCTTTTCTTTCCCTTACACTATTTAAATGAAACATGCCTTTCATTTGGCTACTTTTGTACCCACATTTATATTTCAGTTCTTTTGTGATTTCTTATTGTAGCATTTTTCAATCAACGAAAGCATCATTTTTTCTGAAAAGTGTAGAATTTCACTAACTGGATAATGCATGTTGTATTAATTTCAGTTTTGGACAAATTTGCTTTGTCTCCTCATTTAATATTTACAACTTTACACTGTATAATTCTGTGGTGGAACAAGTTTGTGCTGATTGATAATACAGCATGCCCATATCTTTCTCCTGATCCCACACTCCTCCTTTTGCTTAAGTGCTGGTCCGTTTATAACCTGTTGATTGACCAATGAATTTCACCCTTGGCTTCAGAACTCAGAGTCATGACACACTCAGCATGAAATCAGCTGACATCACTGCCTCTCTCACTGAATTTCTTGTCTAGACTGTGAGATCATTTGTTTTATTATAGAATGTTTCAGTGTTTTTTAAAAACGTATCTTGTAGAGTTTATATATAACCAATGGGTGTGACTAATGCAAGTATAATATGGGACAGGAATTTAAATTCTGAATTTATGGTGTTTTCTGAGTATAAATCTCTGATTAGTTTGGTTAACTATGCAAATGATGCATTAATGTTTATGTTGCATTCCCTGCTGTTTTAACATTTAAGATGCATCCTACATTATAAATAACAAATTTTACTCTGCTATATTTCATATTTCTCAATATCTTGATTTAAGTTTCAGAGGGTCTGTGTCGTATTCTACTATTTTTAACAACTTGAATATCATCAGAAAATTATTATTTCTTTTACTTTGATGGATACCTAACTTTAGTTTACAAAAGCAAATTTACTTGCAAAGGAAGATAAGAATTATATAACATCAGGTCATTATCAGTTTATTTAAATATTTATGAGCGCTGAAATGTATCTTAATGACTATAGAAACACTGGGGTTCATTCTTCCCATGAAAGTTTCCATACACCAAAGCTTACTTACTGAGTAATCTATATACACTGTCTCACATACGTAACCATTTGTTATGGATAAATTTGCACATTAATTGCATTTCTATATTTCACATTTATATTAACCTGTATCTCATTGTCTTAAAGTATTATTTAATGTGATGCAAAATTATGGTATGTGAATAATTTAAAGGGGTCAACACCTCCACCTTACTACCTCCACAAATTTGGACTTTGAAATTACATTATGGTATTAGATTATTTTTGCATATGGTCCTTTTGAGAAAATTTAGGCCTTTATTAAAGCAAAACAAAGAGGAAGCCCTTTACAACGAGAGAATTTTATTCTAGGAACTCTTTTTAAAAAACTAAATGTAGAAATATTCTTCTCTTTTGATTGAAGACAAATCTCCAGAAAGGAATAATTAAACAGATCTGTGAGTTTCAGGCAACTGTGTTTGGGCAATAATGGCATGAATATCAGGCCCTGCAATGTCATTTCTTACTTCTCTCATGTGTTCAGCCTATACAAATTCATGGCTCATGTCCCTGGGCAGTGTTCAGCCTTTCCTGGATTTGAATGTTGTCCCATTCATATGCTACTCTTCTCACAACTAAATTTTGTTGAATATATGCTGCCTACATATTTCTGTTTACTAAAACTAAGACAAATTGATATACAGATAGATACTTGAACATTTTCAGAAAGATGGCTGTTCTTTGTGTATTTGAACTTATTCTATAACATTCTAGGTTACTCGTTACTGTCTTGGGCCTCATTTCACAATGAAACTATGACCCAGTATTATAGTTTCCATAAATGCTCAGGCACAATTACGTGGATTAAGAATTTTGTCCACATGAGAAAATAAATTTTGGAAACTGTTAAGGATTATTTTTAAAAATTCTACTTTTTAATTTTACTGATTATTTTATTTATTTACATTTCAAATGTTATCCCCCTTCCGAGTTAACCCATCCAGCCCCTCCTCAGTTCCTCCTGCTCCTATGAGAGTGCTCCCCCAACTCTATTCTGCTTCAGTGCCCCAGCATTCTCCTACACCAGGGCATTAAGCCTCCATAGGACCAAGGGCTCCCCTCCCATTGATGCCAGATAAGGTAATCCTCTGCTACATATGTAGCTGGAGCCATGGGTTCCTCCATGTGTACTCTTTGGTTGGTGGTTTAGCCCCTGGGGGCTCTGGTTGTTTGATATTGTTGTTCTTCTTATGGGATTGCTAACACCTTCAGCTCCTTCAGCTTTTTCCCTAACCTCTCCATTGGGATCCTCATGCTTAGTAGGATGGTTGGCTGTGTGCATCAAGTATTCAAAGGAATAGCTTATATTTTTGTTTCTTTTTTCACTTTTGAAACCAGTTAAAATCTTAGCTTTTAGCTATCCACGGTTTTGGATGTCAGTAAATATATGTTCAGTGAAGGAAATATTCTTAGAATTGGAAAATGATGAGCGAGGGATCACTGAGATACTAAAGTAAGCTGGGTCTACTTACTCCATGTCAGAGTAATGGATACATATGTACTTCAATAACAATGGAAGGAAGTTAGAAGTACATAGAGGTTGCTCTGGCTCTGTTTTACAATTAAAGAAGTAACTAATTCCTCAGCAAAGAAAAGTAATGGGAGTAAGACATGGGACAATTGTCAGATCTAAGACTCTTAGACATTTGCCCTATACCTACTCTATTGTGCTTGTATTCTCATGACATTATCTATCACTTCATTGAGTTACTTTTAGTTGTTTTACAACCTCACTCAATTACTATGCCTAATGTTACCCATTGTATTTCCAAAGATAGATTGGATGATTCCAAAAAACAGTGTTGAAACACACTAACGTAATTGATATATTATTAATGAAACACATTTAAACTATTTTATGTTTTTCTCTGTAATTTATTAAGTACAGAGTTTAAGGTAACCCTCAAAAAGAAATTAAGCATTCACAACAAATTTTCTCTTGATCTAGGCAACCTTCTTTTCTTAGTGGTAAGGATTATTAAAAAACAGACAACACAACTGAAAGGAATGATTTACACAAATGCTCACAAAAAATTATTTTGCACATATACTTAGCCATAGAGGATTAGCATCCCTTTAACATCCAAACAAACTCATATTCAGGCATTTATTTTCTTCAGGGAGATGTTTTAGTGTTTCTCATGCAATATATAACATGTTCATAATTCACATTTTCCTACAGAACTGCATTTAGATTGTTATATTTCTTCTTCTACATTTATTGATGTCATGAACTTTTCAATCATTCATATTAAACAATGTTTTCAACACAAAATTTTAACCAGTTTCATCATAAATTGATACTAGGTATTTATACATGAAGACCATTTCTCCCAAAAGACCACTTAACATTTTAGGAATAAAGAACGATTCATACTGAATGAGTATGGGAATGGTTTGATAATGACAGCATGTCTCCCTCATACATGTCATTTGTACCTACTTGGGGTAGTAAGTAGAACAATGGCAAAATAGAACTTATATGATAATCTATCTTTGAGGCAACATTAGTAGCAAGCACCCCAAGGAAAAGAATATCATTCTAAGTGCAATGATCAATATGACTTTTTGAATTGAAGTATAATAAAGAAAACTATATGTGTCTTTTATAAATAAATTCCTTTATTTACAAAATTAAGATGATGCCTTGTTAACTAAAGAAATACTATCTCATTGTACTGAGTCTTTATTTTTTCCTCTCTTCTAAATCAAGGACTTGGACAAGTGGTCATTCATTTCTTCATAAACTAATGCATAATGGCTATTTTTGACTTTTCAACCTTCTGTTTTGTCTTTTCAGTTGAACAAATATATTTTGACAGCTAGCAGTCAGTTGTCATCCACAATGATGAGTGGCTTTTGTTTTTGTTTTTTTGTTTGTTTGTTTGTTTGTTTGTTTTAAATGCTAGCAGGGATATCTGTTACTAAGTGTAGAGACTGTGGTATATATCATTGTATTTTGTGGGCAACCTGCAGGGATACAGAAAACTCTGTTCTACTTTGACCCACAAAGCTTTGTTTTTCTTCATCCTATGCATACACCTGTACTCCTTGACTCCTTCATGCCAATCCAGGTTTCTTTGAGTTTCAAAAAACATGCTTCTTGAAACCTCCTGGAAATATACTCTTGTGAATGTTAATGGGGTATTCTCAGGTCATGATCTCAAGATGGAAAAATGTCCCTTTTTATTTTCAGCATACTTGTTTGCTGAAACCATTTTGTCCAGTCCACATTGGAAAGCCATAACATATTATTATATGTGATAAATTTAATAAACAGAATTTTAACCTGTTCATTATCGAATCTTCCGTGGTACGTGCCTCACAGTTCAGTTTGGCTTTACTGTCCTTTGCTTTACTCAATATTTTAGAGAAAGTATGAAAACACGGAGAATGTACATTTTATTTATTAGTTTATTTGCTTTACATGGGAGTAAAATTGCTTTTATGCAGCAAAATTCAAAGACGAGAGTAGGGATCAGTCATTTCCAGTTTGCAAAGCAGAGAGATTCTAATATGTTGGCGATTTCCCTCAACCTGCTTATAAAATTGTGTGATATTGTAAAAGATTTTCCTAGTAGAATCCATAGTCCAAAGTAGTTTTCTGCCTGTAAGTAATCACAAGAAAGTTAAAATATTTCCCTTCCTTGGCCAGCATGCTCTGCTGTACATGCTTCTTCTATGCTTCTCCTGCAATGCCTGCCTGTAGCAGGCTTAGTCCCAAGTACATGGTACACTTAGGAAGTAGTAGAGGCTTTTAGAAGTAGGTAGTAGTGGTCGGTGCTTAGGGCCTGACTCCAGTCTCTTCTTTCAATTACCCTTAGACCAATAAGTGAGCAGATTTTCTTCATCATCACAGGACGCTACAGGCACAAAATTACAGGAACATCCTCCTTTAGGCTGAAACAAAGAAAATCATCAGTGGAACAAAACTTTCTGTTCTTTATAAGCTGATTCCATCAAGCATTAATTATAGCAATAAAACGATGGCACACTCTCCCAGAAAGTAACATGAAAACGTGGGTCTCAAGTGTAAATTGGATTAACAAAAGGTGCAAAGCATTACGATATTCTTTCATACTAACAAAAGAAAATTTGAAAAAATGGAAAGTTCAAATCTTGGTATTAACAAACATGCAACCATTCAGACCAAATTCAATATCAAGCTAATTGCATTTTTGAAGGCATGTCTGATTATGAGAGATGCAAATTAGACATTTCTATTTTTCTGACTCTTGTACCTGGGGAGTGTTCTGTTTGGATAAAAGAAGCCTCTGTTTGATATTAAAAAAAAATTGGAACTGTTCCTAAGCATCAAGATATTTAGGTTTATCTGCACACTGATCAGAATGCAGGCAAGCAACAGCCAGAATGATTGCTTAACACTTGAACGTCCTTAAATTACAGTCTTTACAAAGCTGGTTCATTGAACTGGTAGATTTGTTCATCATTTTATTAGACAAATTGGCATACATAGAAAACATACAGTATATTAAGCCATAGAGTTAAAATATTCAACTTGAGTTTGTACAATGATTATGAATATCCCAGCATCTAATTTAAACTGTTATTGTTATAAATAAATCATTGGAATACCAAAACAACTCTTGTTTATTATTCTCATTGTTATTTTTCTCTGTGTTGGCTATATTATTTATTCATTTAATAACTGGAACTACTAAGCCCATACATGTTTTTATGAACAATCATAAAATTTTGTTTTGTGATACACTGAGCCAAAAATGTATTTCAAGGTTACTGCTTTCCAACAGCCTGTAGATCTTAATTACTAGTTGTGTGAAACAATATCTAAGATATGCAAGGGTGTGTTTGGTCACAATTACCCCACACGTATTCAGTCATTCAGACTACTAGCCAAGTGTTCTTATAGGAAGATGTAAATTAGGTTTTATTAGCCTCATAGGAGAAAGAATTGATCTATCTTTGCAGAAGGTCTCTCAGTTAAACAAAGTCATGTTCGAAGATTTGTATGCTATGACAATTCACATTTATTACATACACAGAATCCTATTAAACTCTATTGACTATGCATTTATTTCCATCCACTGAACATAAAGTGATCATCTGTTAATAATGAAGCAGTGTTTACTGTGGTCACAGTTCATTCACGTTTAAAACTTAAAATAAGTGAAAAAAAATTTATTATTTCTGAACATACACAAAGCAGTACACACTGAAACAGAGTTACTGTTTTGAGGTCAAAGGACCACAATATTAAAGCTGTTTTACCACTTAAACCTATTTGGTTCTGAAAACCATACTCTCCTTCCAGTTCAAGTTTCCTTTACTAGATTCAATTGCATTCCTAATGTGCGATCATGAGACTATTCCATTTTTCTATATTTCAACACTTTCTATATGAACACCCTGTATCTGATCCAGCATTTATTTGTCATTACAATGACAAAGATTTAGTAACAGTCAGTATAAATACACTTAATAACAAACATAGGGAGTTGTTTCTATATACATACTACTGATAGTAAATTTTAAGTCGGCCATAAAACATACAGATATCTAGCTATACATTATTCTACATGTGATTGTCAGTGAATTTTCTGAATAAGGTTACCTTTGGAATGCAAAGACTGAGTCAAAAGAAATGGTTATCCCTATTTGGAGTAGATACACTCCAATCTGCTGGAGAATTAAGCAAAAATAGTGAACTAAGGTGAAATTTGTTCCTGATATTCAATTCCATTTTTTTTTCATCTGAGATATTGGCCTACATTCAAAATGAATATATCACTATTGGCTCAATGGGTCTCAGGTTCCAGAGTCAGAACAGAAATGGGTGACCAGCTCTCTGGATTTTGTAATTACAGAAGCCAATTATTTAAAATAAATATTTTATAATATATATATTATATTATATCCTATTTATATAGGGACTGATGAGTAAGCTATCTATTGACAATGAGTGATGAAGCTGATTCTGTGGGGGTTTATTTGGGATGTTCTTAGTACCTCTGGTCCCTTCCTTCCCCTCTTCCACAGACTTCCCCAACTCTGACTAATATTTATTTGGCTGTGGGTCTGTGCATGAGTTGCCATGAGTTGCTGGATGAATTCTCTTTGATGACTCTTATGCTAGACTCTGATCTAATTTTTGCCAGACACATTTGATTCTATCATAAGTCTCTAGATTATCTAGCCTGCAGTTCCTAGCCCTCGCAGCAGTATCAACACTGGCTTTCCTCATTGTTTGGTTTCTCCCAAAACATCCCTCCTATTCATATCATTCACATCTGCCACAGTCTACCAGGGACATCTATTCTATTTTCCTTTCCTAG
The DNA here is from genome assembly GCF_000001635.26 of Mus musculus. Lineage (NCBI taxonomy): Eukaryota > Metazoa > Chordata > Mammalia > Rodentia > Muridae > Mus > Mus musculus. The sequence continues at coordinate 102,238,606 of NC_000074.6, forward strand.
GAAGATTCATGTGTCCCCTTTAGAGACCTCCTTGTAACATAGCCTTTCTAGGTTTGTGATTCCGTTTTTTATTATTATAAAAAGGATCGCCCATCATAATCAAGTAGGCTTCATCCCAGGGATGCAGGAATGGTCTAATATACAGAAATCCATCAACATAATCCACAATATAAACAAAATCAAAGACAAAAACCACATGATCATCTCATTAGATGCTGAGAAAGCATTTGGAAAAATTCAACAAGCATTCATGATAAAAGTCTTGGAAAGATCAGGAATTCAAGGCCCATACTTAAATATAATAAAAGCAATATACAGCAAACCAGTAGCCAACATCAAACTAAATGAAGAGAAACTTGAAGCAATCCCACTAAAATCAGGGACTAGAAAAGGCTGCCCACTTTCTCCCTACCTATTCAATATAGTACTTGAAGTCCTAGCCAGAGCTATTAGATATCAAAGGATATCAAAGGAATACAAATTGGAAAAGAAGTCAAAATATCACTATTTGCAAATGATATGATAGTATATGTAAGTGACTCCAACAATTCCATCTCTTAAACCTGATAAACAGCTTCAGTGAAGTAGCTGGATATAAAATTAACTCAAACATATCAGTGATATTTCTCTACATAAAGGATAAACAGGCTGAGAAAGAAATTAGTTAAACAACACCCTTCAAAATAGTAACAAATAATATAAAACACCTTGGTGTTATTTTAACTAAGGAAGTGAAAAATCTGCTTGATAAGAACTTCAAGTCTTTGAAGAAATAAATCAAAGAAGATCTCAGAAGATGGAAAGATCTCCTATGCTCATGGATTGGCAGGATTGATATAGTAAAAGTGACTATCTTGCCAAAAGCAATCTACAGATTCAAGGCAATCCCCATCAAAATTCCAACTCAATTCTTCACAGAGTTAGAAAGGGCAATTTGCAAATTCATTTGAAATAACAAAAAAACCAATGATAGCAAAAAATATTCTGAATGATAAAAGAACCTCTGGTGGAATCACCATGCCTGACCTCAAGCTGTACTACAGAGCACTTGTGGAAAAAAACCTGCATGATACTGGAACAGTGACAGACAGGTAGACCAATGGAACAGAACTGAAGACCCAGAAATGAACCCATGCACCTATGGTCACTTGATCTTTGACAAAGGAGCTAAAACCATCCAGTTGAAAGAAGACAGCATTTTCAACAAATGGTGCTGGCTCAACTGGCAGTTATCATGTAGAAGAATGTGAATTGATTCATTCTTATCTTCTTGTACAAAGCACAAGTCTAAGTGCATCAAAAAACTCCACATTAAACAAGAGACATTGAAACTTATAAAGGAGAAAGTGGGGAAGAACCTCAAAGATATGGGCACAGGGGAAAGATTCCTAAACAGAACACCAAAGACTTGTGTTGCACATGTCTCTAGCTGCATATGTAGCAAAAGATAACCTAGTCAGCCATCATTGGAAGGAGAGGCCCTTGGTCTTGCAAAGATTATATGCACCAGTACAGGGGAATGCCAGGGTCAGAAAGTGGGAATGGGTGGGTTGGGGAGCAGGGCGTGGGTAGTGTATACAGGACATTCAGAATAGCATTTGAAATGTAAATGAAGTAAATATCTAATTAAAAATGTTAAATTAAAAAAAATTGACAAATGGGACCTCATAAAGTTGTAAAGCTTCTGTAAGGCAAAGGAAACTGTCAATAAGATCAAAAGGCAACCAACATATTGGGAAAAGATCTTTACCAATCCTAAATCTGATAGGGGGCTAATATCCAATATATATAAAGAACTCAAGAAGTTTGACTCCAGAAAATCAAATAACCCTATTAAAAATGGGGTAGAGAGCTAAACAAAGAATTCTTAACTGAGGAATACCAAATGGCTGACAAACTCCTAAAAAAATATTCAATATCCTTAATCATCAGGGTAATGCAAATAAAAACAACTCTGAGATTCCACCTCACACAAGTCAAAATGGCTAATTTCAAAAACTCAGGTGACAGAAGATGCTGCCAAGGATGTGGAGAAAGAGGAACACTTCTCCATTGCTGGTGGAACTACAAGCAGATGCAAACACTCTGGATATCAGTTTGGTGGTTCCTCAGAAAATTGGACATATTTCTACCAGAAGATCCAGCAATACCACTCCTTAGTATATACTCAGAAGATGCTCCAACATGTAATAAGGACACATGCTCCACTATGTTCATAGCAGCCTTATTTATAATAGCCAGAATTTGGAAAGAACCCAGATGTCCCTCAACAGAGGAATGGATACAGAAATGTTGTATATTTACCAATGGAGTACTACTAACCTATTAAAAACAATGAGTTTATGAATTTCTTAGAGAAATAGAGGGATCTGGATGATATCATCTTGAGTGAGGTAACCCAATCACAGAAGAACACACATGATATGCACTCACTGATAGGTGGATATTAGCTCAGAAACTTGGAATCCTTCTTAGAATGGGGAACATAATACCCATGGAAGGAGACAAAGTTCGGAGCAGAGACTGAAGGAATGACCATCCAGTGACTGCCCCACTTGGTGATCCATCCCATAAACAACCACCAAACCCAGACAGTATGACAGATGCCAACAAGTACCTGCTGAAAGGAGCCTGATATAGCTGCCTTCTGACGGCCTTTGTCAGTGCCTAGCAAATACAGAAGTAGATGCTCACAATCATCCATTGGACAGAGCACAAGGTCTCCAATAAAGGAGCTAGAAAAAGTACTCAAGGAACTGAAGGGGGCTGAAGCCCTATAGGAGGAACGTCAATATGAACTAATCAGTACCCCCAGAGTTCCTTTGAACTAAACCACCAATCAAAGAAAACACATGGTGGGACATGTGGCTCTAGCTGTATATGTAGATGAGGATAGCCTAGTGGATCATCAATAGGAGGAGAGGCCCTAGGTCCTGTGAAGGTTCTATGCCCCAGTATAGGGGAATACCAGGACTGGGAATGGGAGTGGGTGGGTTGGAAAGCAGGGGGAGGGGGAGGGGATAGGGGATTTTCAGAAGGAAAACTAGGAATGGGGATAATATTTGTAATGTAAATAAAGAAAATATTTTTAAAAAATAAATAAATAAACAGAAAAGAAAAGAAAGAAATCAGTAGGATAATGGATTTTATCTTTACCTACAGTGTCTGTTGACTTAACCTCCAACTATTTCTCCTGTTGAAAATTTGGCATTATATCCCTGAGATTTCTATATGCAATAAATACATTTATGGTATGATTGGGATATTTTTCTCAATTCTATATATTAATTAAAGTATGCAAAAACTCAAATACATAAGATGTAATCTATGTACATGATATATAGGATGAATACATTAAAATATATTCTTATCACTGTTATGATAGAGAAAACACTTATGAAATAGTGCCAGAAATTTTTTTAAAGTAATCTTGAAAAATGTCATCACCATATTCATTTTGTATCTCTTTTACACATTCTTTCAAGAATATATTAAAAGAAGAAAAAATAAAAGGAAATACCTATAACTGAACAGTAGCTTGTTAGGGATATTTATAAATAAATAGTTTGCATTTTGACTTTTCTCTTTTTATTATTCTGTGCATTTTAGAAATGCAGGATTCATTACTTTTAAAAAAAGTGAGTAAACACAATTACTGTAATTTCAGGTATTACAACCTGCACCTACTACCAGACTATGTGTTTAGCTTTAGACATGATTTTTCTGTAGAAACAGCTCATGGCACAAGGCTTGCACCCATTGCCACACTCATTGTACAAGGCTTATTCTGAAGAATTATGGGAGTGCTCAACAGGCTTGATGACATATGAGTGAGATCTGAAGGACCTGTTCCTAAAATTAGGTAAGGGGCAGTGAACATTTCCTATAGAGTGAATGGTGAAGCTGATGGACCATATTCATACATTCAGCCTTGTTGTCATGACTATGTATTATGTGCCAAAAATCCTTCCAGGCATTTGGAATATATAAGTGAAATATGGAGATGTGTGAAATATTCAGTCTCTAAATGTTTAGCTCAGATAATATAGCTGAAGAGTCAAACTGAAATCAACACTCAAATAGTATTTAAGCTATATTGAATAAAGAGTCGCACTACAGAAACAGATGTCTGTCTAAAATGCATCCTTCAACAAAATGATCCCTATCAAATGGCTATGAATTGAAAAAAAGATATTTGATAAAGACACCAATTGTTTATTTGAAACAATATTTGCTAATGATCACATTTATTTTTCATATTGTCCTAAGAAACTCACCTAAAAATAAGCAAGGATAACCATTTTCCCGTATAATCAGTTACTGATAGATACAAGGTGGTACCGCTGCTTTCGATTCATTTGTGAGCAATTAGAAACATTTCTTAAAATATCAAATATACAGGGTTTTTATTTGTTTACTATTTAGGTGTGTGGCTATTGAGTAATTCCCCAGATGCATTGACCTACACTTTCTTGGTTAAAAATTCAAATATGTCAATGCCTAGTGTAGGTGGGTGCCATGACTATAGCTGTTGTGGAGATTCCAGCCATGAAAACAAGATCTCAGAGCATTAGTTTTTATTGAATAATATCATACTTATAATTTAGTATCTGCCCAACCAGCCTAAAAAATAAGAAATAAAGAGTTATTTTCCAGATATCTCTAATAGACTTATTGTACCAGCCCTTGCATGTACTATAATAACTCTTTTTGTTTTGTTTTGTTTTTTTGTTTTGTTTTCTAATTTTCATTTTTTTATTAGATACTTTCTTAACATTTCAAATTTTATCCTTTGTCCTCATTTCCCTTCCTAAAACCCTGATATCCCATCCCTCACCCCCTGCTCACTAACCAACCCACTCCTGCTTCCCTGTACTGACATTCCCCTATACTGGGACAAGACCAAAGGCCTCTCCTCTTATTGATGTCCCACAAGGCCATCCTCTGATACATATGTGGCTGGAATTTGGGAACTGTATATGGGATAGATCTCCATGGGACAGTCACTGGATAGCCTTTCTTTCTCATTATGCTCCAAACTTTGTCTCCATATCTCCTCCCATGGATATTTTGATCTCCCTTCTAAGAAGGACCGAAGTATCCACACTGTGGTCTTCATTCTTCTTGAGTTTCATATGGGCTTTGAATTGTATCTTGAGTATTCCAAGCTTCTGGACTAATATCCACTTATCAGTGAGTGCATATCATGTGTATTCTTTTGGGATTTAGTTACTTCACTCAGGATGATGTTTTCTAGTTCCAGCCATATGCCCAAGAACTTCATGAATTCATCGCTTTTAATAGCTGAGTAGTACTCCATTATGTAAATATACCACATTTTCTGTATCGATTCCTCTGTTGAAGGACATCTGGGTTCTTTCCAGCTTATTCTCAAAGATTAAGAATTGACAAGTGGGACCTCATAAAATTGCAAAGCACCTGTAAGGCAAAGGACACTGTCAATAGGACAAAAGCGCAACCAACAGATTGGGAAAGATCTTTATCAACCCTACATCCGATAGAGGGCTATTTAACAACAATGTTTATGAAACTCTTAGCCAAATGGATGGAACTAAAAAATATCATCCTAAGTGAAGTAACTCAATTGCAAAAGAACACACATGGTATGTACTCACTGATTCAAGGATATTAGCCCAGAAGCTTGGAATACTCGAGATACAATTCAAAACCCACATGAAGCTCAAGAAGAAGGAAGAACAAAGTGTAGATCTTCTGGTCCTTCTTAGAAGGGGGAACAAAATACCCTTGGGAGGAGATACAGAGACAAAGTACAAAGCAGAGATTGAAGGAACAGCCATCCAGAGACTGTCATGCCTGGGGATTCATCCCATATACAGTTTCCAAACACAGACACTATTGTGGATGCCAACAAGTCCTTGCTGACAGGAGCCTGATATAGCTGTCCCCTGTGAGGCTCTGCTTATGCCTGACAATTACAGAACTTTGGCAGTGCCTTGAAAAATTGGACATAGAACTACCAGAGGACCCAGCTATACCACTCCTGGACATACACCTAGAAGATTATCCAACATGTAATAAGGACACATGCTTCACTATGTTCATAGCAGTCTTATTTATAATAGCCAGATGCTGGAAAGAACCCAGATGTCCTTCAAAAGAGGAATGGATACAGAAAATATGGTACATTTACATAATAACCCTTTATATGTGTAATATACTGTATGCAATATAGCATTTTATACTCTTTAAAGTGGTTTTTACTCACCTATTTAACACAAAAGTGTTAAGCATTTCTGCAGTAAGAGTCTCCTTTTTTGGAATTTTTTTCTCAAGTGACTAGAGAGGCTAGCATGAGGAAGACCAGAAAGTCATTGGATATCGTTTTACTGATAAATGGAAAATTCTGTTCTAATGAAGAACACAGAAATTACCAAAAATAAAATCATCCCAGTATTTTTTGCTGTTGAGTAGCAGTTTCTTCCAAGGGAAAAAAGGAAACTTCTTGGAAAAAAGTTCATTAATATTTGAATGTTCTAAAGGAGAGTAATCAGTCCATCCTGTAGAGAAGCTCTTTAAAGCTTGGGACATCTAAAGAAATGCTCATTAACACTCAGAAATTTAATAACCCAACACCTTCAGCAAATCCCTAAAACTGATCAG